>NW_028317813.1:9012727-9315757 GCF_062004578.1 Staurois parvus
AGAGATGTTGAAAGGGGGAAAAAAAAAAAAAATACCAGAAAGAAACACACACAAACAAATGTACACAGCAATGGTTATAAGACTAGGATTAGACTAGAGATAAGACACAGCAAAAGCAAAGACTGGGAGGGGGGGGGGGGGTTGTCAAGATGTCACAAATAATGGAAGCAAACCCTGCAATAAAAATGCTGCAAACTGTGTAACCAAATCAATCCATCAAAAAGTGTCAGATACTCAAAAGGGATCTTCAATATCTCCGGATCATACAGCTGCACCTCCAGTAATGTTGTGTACCTTATCCAGTGCAGAAAATGCAGCAAAGGATCTTATGTTGGCGAAACAGGACAGAAGTTGCAAACAAGGATGAATTTACACAGACATACCATCAAGGAACATAAAGAAGATGACTTTTGCAGACCTCACTTAGAAGACCTCAATATCTTAGTTCTTAAAGGGAATTTCAAAACTATTCAGGAAAGGAAAACGTTTGAACTAAGAATGATAATTCTATTTGATACAACAGATAACGGCCTGAATTTGGACATTTGGACAACGGCCTGAATTTGGACATGGGATTCCTCACTCATTATCAAACAATTCTGACATGTTGGTGTTATATCTCATACATTGCACTACGAGTACATAGGGCTGGATAAGACATCATGTCATCATTTTAGGCTGCAAAGCAACAAAATGTGATTTTAAAAAGGGGGGGGGGGGGGGATTCTTTTCTCTACCCACTGTATATACCATAGTTTGCAGACTCTAAAACTTTCCAAAAGACTAAATAATATACACTGATTTGGGTTATTTTTACCAAAGTCTCGTAGCAGAATACATTTTGGCCTGGACTTCTGAAGAAGGATTATGTATTTGAGAAACTAAAAAATGCTATATTTGCAAAATTTTTGGTCTTTAAAGTAATCTATTTAGCAAGAACGAAAAACAAACAAAAATAGTAATGACTAAATACCATCAAAAGAAATCTCTGTGTGAAAAAATTATAAAGATTTCATTTAAGTACAGTGTTGCATGACAGTGCAATTGCCAAAATGTGACAGCGCTGAAAACTGAAAATTGGCCTGGGAAGGAAGGGGTTGAAAGTGTTCTGTTTTGAAGTGGTTAATTGTCTGATTGTCTTACAGTCTACATTGCATGCACATGCCGCAGTCCTTGTGCATGCAAAGTAATACACACCCCCCTCAGGACAGGGGTCATTTTTAAGAAATAAATTCTTTCATTACATACACAAATAGACAGAGAGCTAACAATTTCTCTTATTTCAGCAGACATCAATTTTTATTGCATAAAATAAATATTTAGATAGAACAGGAAAGCACAACAGATATTTCTACCCTGCACTATATAGGGGCAGTTTCAACAGTGAAAGTGCTCTGTTATCAGTGTCACTTTAAATATTCAATATTTGCTAAAAAAAAAAAAAATAATAATATAGAGATGCTCAGCACTGAAGGGGACATTTCTACTGAAACCTTTCAAGGCCAAGTGTTTGGACAGCATGACAAGAAAAACCCTTACTAATTCCAGCTGAACTAGGGTCCTCAAAATGAGAGGTCGAGGAGTGGTTACAAAGAGTGTATTACATTGCAGCATGCTTGCTACAAGAAACAGTCCGGAGAGAATACACTCAGTCTAAACTCAATTCTTTGGAATGTTCAACAAAAGGCATACTACATTGCAAATAGGATGCTGAATCTCAGGTGACTCCTTCCATGACACTACCCTCTGCTATACCGGTTTTTGCTGAGTTTTTACCTCTGGCTGCTGCCTGCAGAGTTAACCAAACCCTTCTCCTGGTTCTCTTCCCCTACTGACACTCCTTGTCCAATAGTAGAGATTCCTAGCACACTGTGTGGAGTCAACTATGCAGAACTGGAGGCAGCATAGGACTGAGGGCCGTACACATGACAGAATATGACACAGTAGAGGTTTTTGGGTTTTTTTTTTTGTAACAGAAGTGAGATGCTTTTTTTAAATGGACGCAGCTTAATTATAAACAAACATTATGAACAATTTAAAAATGGCAACATTACGGACTCCTCTCTATGAATATGTTAAGTACCTTGCTGTTATGCTATCTTGTTTCAATATTCTGGGATTCACTTACATGGACTTTTTTTCCTGACTTTCCTGATTTCGATACTTATTCCAGATCAGTGTTTCAAAGTATTGAAGCCAAAAGGTTCAAATTTAGCAACTAAAGATGATACAGCGGTGGCAGCTTCCATGTGTCTCTAATGACAAGTTTGGCATGACTTGCGTTTATTCCTAATGATACTAAAGGAAGGCAGGAACTAACAAATACTGACGAAAGTCTGGCTTAGGACATAAGTACATGTGCTGTACATACTTGGCCATCCTAATAGTTTCAGAAACAGAAAAAGTCTTTAGATAGATTTAGAGATCTAAATAGCTCTGGCATTCTATGGATCTATATTTTGTTAATGTTCCACATACAGTGTAAACTGCCTAAGCCCCATCCAACATGTTATGTCTGAGCATGTGTCTGCTGCTGTACATCCCTCCCTGCACCTTTACCACACTAGCCAGCAGAAGACTTGCTTGGGACACTGGGAAATATGAGCTTTGTGATTGCTGTACACAGAGCTGGCAATACCGCTAAGTGAACTAGGCAGCCACCTATGGCGCTGACATGGCCTCTGGTTTCCCTACTCTTCGGCCATTTAAGTTTTCAGTGCTGTATAAATACCTCTGTGTGACGGGAGTCACTTTGGGTGGGGGGCCCATGGAACCCAGCTCACTTTGGAGAGGTGGGGAGACCCCTGTCTCAGCTCCCCATATCCAAGGGTGATCTGTCCTAATATTGTGTAGACATTTATATAGGGGGGGTGGGGGTTGTAGATTGTTTAATGCCATGTGGTTGCATCCCATTGTTATATTGTGTGTCTTGCTTGGGAGCAAACTATTATGGAATGTATGTGTTTGGCTTGGTGGGGGGGGGGGGAGGGGGGGGGTGTCTCCAGCAGCATCCCTCCTGATGGGACTGTCTGTTGGTGTGTCTCTTGTTACTAAATGTAGATTTCCACGCCCTGTGACATTATGCAGGGAGGGGGGATTGTTCCCTTGAGTGTATATATCTTGTATCTGTGTTAAAATACATTAGTCTACTTTCTGGATTGCTTCAAGATTGGTGTCGTCTAGTCTTGTATGGTCAGCGGTGGTGTCTGTTGTTGGTGTTCGGACGGGGAAGCAGTAGTCCAACGGAAGCACCCAAGTGCGGTATGGGGTCAGTTCCGTTACGCTCTGTAAGAAATGTTATAACCTCTAGTGACTGCTGTTGGGATGAAGTGTGCATATCTAGGGTGCTGCCACTGCTGCATGTAATTTAGGCAGCCGCTCAGTAGTGTCGCCATAGAGGCACAGTACTGGAGGACGTGCCCCAACAAAAGCAGACATCCCCTGCATGCCTCTATCAGTGACCTGTCTCTGTCTCTGGTGGTCATCCCAATACAGCCAGCTCTGCCCATACATTCAGTGATTCCTATACCTGAGTCATCTGACCCCTGCCTCCCCATGTCACCGCCATTTGTATATAGAGGCAGCTCTCCCTCCTGGTCTGTCCTGTACAGTGGCAGCATGCTATAGGAGTAGTGGACAGTCTGGGGGCGGTGCCTGGTGATAGCTAGAGGTGGAGTTTGTTCAGTGCAGGGTCATTGGATGCAGAGCCCCAGTGAGTACACACTAACATTATATATATACTATATGGTGTATAGACTGATCTGTCCTCACGTGCTTGATGTCATTATACCGACCACATGGCCTGGATATAAGGGGCCCCCTCACCCTTCCACTACTGCACTAATATAGGGGTGGCGCATTCCCATGTATTTTGCGTTCATAGGACAGCCCATTCATTTGCAAGAAATGTAGAAACGTCCCTCTTTTCAAAAAATGTGCCAATGGGCTGTGGACCCATGTGATTTGGCACATGTGAAAATGTGCACATTTGCAGATGTGTGAGGGTACCATAACAATTCAAAATTCTTTTGGGGGGTAGGGGTGCAAGTAGCTGGTCTTGCCTAGGGCGCAAAATAGTCTAGCACTGACCCTGGCTGCACAGCCAATTTCTCTCTGGCTCTTTTAGCCACAGTATTTCTAGAACAGGGGGAATTTAAACTACTAGGTTGTCAAATGCATCGTTTTAGCAAGACTAGCTCCCTCTAGGTACTGGTGATTAGATGCTTTTTTGGTTTAAGTCCACTTCTCTCTGGGAGCTCTACATTGTTATGGTCTGCTATGCTCCTGATCATCAATACACCAAATTGACATTCCCTCCCCCCTTCCCCCCAGACTAAGTCACCTGAAAGCTCTCAATCCCCAAACTATTAGGTGTCTTTTTGACTCTGCCAGAAACCCCTGCCTGCATCTACCCTGGACTTTCAAAAATCCTAGCCTGCATCACCACCCAGGCTTACCATTCAACAAAAGGTACACCCTTCTCATAAACAGACACAAATTAAGTTTTGTTTAGGCAAGAACTCTTCTTTCCACAAGGCACACTATACCTATTTGCTATAAAACTACAGTAATCTAATCCTCGCACCTTTCCTTATTTTGTGTTCACTTTCCTCAGTTGTTGCTGCTAGTTACAGCACACTTTGTTTTAAGAGCCCTCTTCTGTGAAATGTATTTTTTTTTACCTCTGCTTCAACAAGCCGGTTGATGATGGTTTCAAGGGTTTCATGTGGGTAACATTTTAGGACACCTTCAAAGTAATGAGAGCGATGTCCAAGAGCCTTTGTCACGGTGATATCCAAATTATTGTACGTTTTCTCAGCTGCTAAATTCTAGATATAACAAAAGGAAATATCAGACCTGATGCATATGGAGATCCCCAGAATATGCTATGGTAAAAGAAAAGTACTCACAATCACATCAAACTTGGAATAAATATCCACCACGCGCCCTGTGGACAAGAACAACCACCCGTGAAAAGCAGCCATAAATCATTTTAAAATTAAAGAATGAAAGAGCACACTTTGGTCATCCCTAGTCTTTTCAGGATTCATTTTCCTCTCCTGCTCTGTCAGTGGCATAAACTTCAATAAATACCATCTATCTAACCAAAGAATTCTGTAAAAGTGAAGAAAGGGAAGTGGTTGATTTTTATTGTCCTTATTCACAAGGCCGATTAAGCCCATACACCTTCAAGAATCAGCATTAATGTCCAGCAGAGATCATAGGTATTTGTGATCATTTGTAGCCGGGAAGTCTGTACAAATCTATGACCAGGGCCTCGCCTCTCTCCATAATCACATGTAATGCCTTGGAGGTCTGTTTACATGCAAACAGCCACGGTGCCTGTCATTGATTTGCACAAACTTCCTGACTGCAGCTAGTTGCCAACATCTGTGACCCCCACAAGAAATTCACGCCGATTCTTGGAGGTGCACAGCCACAATCGACTGCATGAATAAGTTAACAAACAGATTCTTCTGAATTTGTCCTAGTACACACACCTAGAGCTGTACCAAGGCTCTGGTCCTGGAAAGCGCTCAGTGGCTAACACAGTACACCAAGGTCTGGAATGCGCCACAATGCAGAGCCAGTGCTGAGGAGCTACTGATCTGGATAGCTGCTGTGTAGGAACCAACTCGAGCAGCAGTGCAGCAAGGAATCTTTATTCAACTTGCCAAGGAAAAAATGCCAGGGGTGTAGTAAAGATCTTGATTGACATCACCAAGGAAAAAAAACACCACAAGGTTAGTAAAAATTGTTAACTGTTTCAGCAGACCTGAGGAAAAAGGAATCCAACCTCATAGGACACTAGCAAAAAACTGAAGCATGCTGGGTACATGAGGGGCTATACGGGGGCTGGCTTACGTTTATCTATTTGCGGTTGTTACAACCTTTTGCAGACAGCAGTAGAACCTACCTGTTCCTGAATTCCTGTGTCCCTCAATGTAGGATAATGAAATAACACTTGTGTGATATCCTTTTAATCAGAAGACTTTGTGGGTCGTATTGTGGGGTAAATATCTGGAGATGTGCAAATTTTGAAATAGTTGTACTGTACAAAATTATAGGAAAATGCATTTTTTCATTTCTAATATCAATCTAAAAAATAAAAAAAAAATATGCATCCAAGCCTACTATGGAAGCAATAAAATAAAATAAAATAAATCAAATGGGACTGAATAGGGGTATAGGAGGGAAAAGGCTGAAGGATTCAAAAGGTTAACAGGATGAAGCCCTGCTGAGCTTGGGAAACTTTACGCCATTTTCCCCAGGGTTCCTGTCATGCAGGAAATATTACTAAAAAGACTAAACACAGTCAATGTGCAATGCAGCACAGAATGCCTGAGCAATAAACAGCTGACAAGAAGCTATCTGAAGCAAGGGAAAATGTGAGCAAAGTATACTAATTGTTAACAGCTATATAATATAGCAATCCTTCTTTGGCAACTATATGGTAGACATGAAGTAGTAAATCAGTGAAGCTATGAACTCTACATAAAATATATTTTAAGCTGGTTGCACAAACTTTGCCACACTGAACAATGATTAGATATACGGCCTGCATTAGTTCTTCCATAGAATCCTCTAGTTTGAGGATATCTGTATATCAGAGGACATCACCTCTAATTCTTGATATGGTCTCAAATCCACTATAACCTGCTCTTTAGTAATTCTAGTTCTACAACTGACAAAAAAACTACTTCTTACAAAATGACAATACATGACCCTCTTGAAAGCTGGCAACATCTTCCCACAGTTAACTACAAAGTGTTTTAACAAGAAACCTCTAAAAGGTCTCACAAGGTACTTCTGCCTTGGTGGGAGATTTGCCCGCTATTTGAACAAGTTATAACCAGATGGATCACTATCATCTTTCTTCCATGCCGTAGTTGTCTAAATCTACAAAAAAAAAAAAAAAAAACCAAGATGGAAAGAAATGTTTAAAATCACGCTCTTTTTTTAAAACCTTCAAATTAAAACAGGATCCTTGGATTTGTTATAAAGACCCTGTCAGGTTTATATTGTTGTCTGTGTCCCTGCTGGGAGCTTCACCCTCACTAAATAGCCTAGTGACCACTGCAACGTAAAGTAATGGGAAATCTAAAATTTTAACCAGTTCCCTACCGCGCTATAGCCGAAGGACAGCTACAGCGCGGTTGTCTGGTTCTGAGATGACGACCATGGACATCATTCCAGAACACACCCCCAACAGCACGCACACGGCACTGCCGGTGATCGCTGTGTTCTATGGACACAGCTGATCACGGTATATGGTAAACGGCCAATCACGGCGGACTTTTAACACATGATCAGCTGTGTCCAATAACACAGCAGATCACCGGGTAAATACATTTGCCAGTTATCAGCTGCACTTTCCTCACGCTGTCACAGCGTAAGGAAAGTACTGCCGATAACCGCCGATTGTCAGAGAAGTGATCGGCACCAATCAGGACACTGATCATCAGTGCCCAGCAGTGCCACCCACTTGTACCCTGCAGTGCCACCCACCTGTGCCCTGCAGTGCTGCCTATCAATGCAGCCTCATCAACGCACATCAGTGAAGGAGATAAATTACCTGTTTGGAAAATTTTATAATAGAAACAAAGAAAAAACCTTTTTCTTCAAAAATTTTTTGCTCTTTTTTTGTTATTAGTGCAAAAAATAAAACACCCAGAGGCGATTAAATACCACCAAAACTCAATTTGTGAAAAAAATTATAAAAATGTTATATGGGTAAAGTGTTGCATGACCGTGCAATTGTCATTCAAAGTGTGACAGTGCTGAAAGCTGAAAATTGGCCTGGGCAGGAATGAGGTATAAGTGCCCAATAGGCAAGTGGTTAAAGTTGTCACCAGGAGGTGAGGGAACTCTTCTAATGGGGACACTTGCCACTTTGTTGCAATATACTCTTACCCTCTGGTGTGTTTCTGGGACAGAAAATGAAAGGTAATCTCCCCCAACAAACATAAAAAAATTACAAATCACTTCCCTTCTCTATCCAGAACTTAGTTTAGGCTAAATATACATATATATATATATACACCATGTTCCAAATTATTACGCAAATTCTATTTAAGTGTCACAAAGATTAAATATTTTGTTTTTCAGTTTAACTCATGGATGGCATTGTGTGTCAGGGCTCTTTTGATCACTGAAAACAATCTCGGACACCTGTGATATTTAGATTGGCAGGTGAGCCCAATTTAAGGAAAAACTACTAAAGGAGGGTGTTCCACATTATTAAGCAGAGCACCATTTTCAAGCAATATGGGGGATAAAAAGGATCTCTCTGCTGCCGAAAAGTGAAATAGTTCAATGCCTTGGACGAGGTATGAAAACATTTGATATTTCATGAAAACGTAAGCGTGATCATCGCACTATTAAGAGATTTGTGGCTGATTCAGAGCACAGACGGGTTGGTGCAGATAAAGGCACATTGAGGAAGATTTCTGCCAGATCCATGCATCGGATCAAGAGAGCAGCTGCTAAAATACAATTACATAGCAGCAAACAGATATTTGAAGCTGCTGGTGCCTCTGGAGTCCCTGCGAACATCAAGGTGTAGAGTCCTCCAGAGTCTTGCAACTGTGCATAAACCTTCTATTCGGCCACCACTAACCAATGCTCACAAGCAGAAACGGCTGCATTGGGCAGAAAAATACATGAAGACTAATTTTTAAACAGTCCTGTTCACTGATGAGTGCCGTGCAACCCTGGATGGTCCAAATGGATGGAGTCATGGGAACAGAGCTGGTCAGCCCCTTTAGGGTCCCCGAAGGTGTAAACATGACCTCTGCAAAGTATGTGGAGTTTATGACTGACCACTTTCTTCCCTGGTACAGAAGGAAGAACTATGCTTTCCGTAATAAAATTATCTTCATGCATGACAATGCACCATCTCATGCTGCAAATAATACCTCTGCATCAATGGCTGTTATGGGGATAAAAGGACAGAAAGTCATGGTGTGGCCTCCATCCTCCCCTGACCTCAATCCTATTGAGAACCTTTGGAGCATCCTCAAGCAAAAGATCTATGAGGGTGGGAGGCAGTTTCCATCCAAACAGCAGCTCTGGGAGGCTTTTCTGACATCTTGCAAACTAATTCAAGCAGAAACTGTCCAAAAACTCAGAAGTTCAATGGATGCAAGACTTGTGAAGCTGCTATCAAATAAGGGGTCCTATGTTACAATGTAACGTGACCTGTTAAAATGTTTAAAAAGTTAAAATGTTGTTAAAAGTTTGATTGAAATAGCTTTTGATTTCAGTAAATATGCTGCAAACACAACAAATGACAATTTTCAGTTCTTTACAACCTATAAAGTGTTTTGAAACTTACTGTGCGTAATAATTTGGAACAGTGAATTGTAAGTTTTTTATGTTTAAAAAAAATACTGATATCATTAGGAGGTTTGTTCAATAAAATTTGAATTGTACTCTTAATAGTTGATAACATGAGAATTATGCTGACTGTTACTTACATCAATTATTTAGGTAAATGAGAAAAATATAATTTGCATAATAATTTGGAACAGGATATATAAGCAGCATTAATGGCAACAACAGATATATGATCCTACATAGTGTTCACATTATAGCTTATTGTGCAGATATGAGGAACGTCTGACTTGGTTGTCATAATAAATACAGATTGAAAAAGAAAAAAATAAAATGATATCTTTAGTAAAGTAAGTAGTATAGGTAAGAAATATATATATTTACCAGACTCATCAACAACTGGTAAAGCAGATACACGGCGCTGCACAAAAATACCCAGAGCAACATAGACAGGAGTGTTGGGATGGACCATAGCAATGTTATCGTATGTTCCAATCTTCAGCTGCTCTAGTGTTTGATTCACAAAAGCTGGCTTTTCCAGTTCAGACATCTGAAAACATGAACAGAACAAAAGTGAAATATCTAAACCTGGAAGATGGAAGTAGCAGGCATAAATAGAGGAGACTCACAAACAGCTTGAGAAACTTGAGAATCCTCTTGTGCGTTAATATGTACAGTGTATTTCCGGAGTCTGGAGAAATGACTGGCAGACGATGAATGCGGTTTTTAATCAGTGAGGAGACTGCATCAAAGAGGCTAAAGAGCAAAAAAATATTAGTGGAATACAGTAACAAAATTCCTAAGACGGACAAGTATTAGGCATGACCAATACACACCTTGCACTTGGTGATATGCTGACCAAAGGCTTGAAAGAGTCTTGTAAATACACTTCTAAAAGGAAATAAATAATTCAACAAGATTTAGATGTCAATTGCCTTCAGCTATCTGATTTGCTCTATCCATATTTGTTCACACAATTGCAGATATTTGATTTGTAGGTTGACAACTCACCTCTCCAAGTCTCTATCTTATGTTCCTCCAGCTCATAAATTTGCACCTGATAACACACAGGGAGCAAAGTAACACTTCACTAAGCCATCAGAAGTAAAGCTTATAAACTGCTCCTACTAGTCAAAGAACATCAATGAGGTAAATACTAATGACAAACAGCCATAAAGCTTTTTGTTTCCCATGTTAAAGATCTAGAGGAACTGCTAGGGTATATGAAATGTAAAGAATATTTCCAGGCATCAGCATTCTTTTTTACAGTTACATTTGTAAAGCTTGGACAAATGTGTATTTAAATATATACTCAGCTGCCACTTTATTAGGTACACTTGTTCAATTGCTTGGTAACAAATTGCTAATCAGCCAATCACATGGCAGCAATTCAATGCATTTAGGCATCTAGACATGATGAAGATGACTTGTTGAAGTTCAAACCGAGCAACAGAAAGGGGAAGAAAGAGGATTTAAGTGACTTTGCATGTGGCATGGTTGTTGGTGCCAGACGGCTGGTCTGAGTATTTAAAAAACTGTTGATCTACTGGGATGTTAACGCATATTGTCAATTTCATACAACAGACACACTGCCATAATCATAGTGTCACATACTTAGTCCATATATGAAGTCCATAGGAAGTCCAAGCACCAGAAGGAATGCGGTAGAACAACTGTCTAATAAGCATATGGCACTATGGTTATGTCAATTTCAGATTTTTCGAGCCCTAATATTTAAACCTTAACAAAAAAAGTAGGAGCATTTCAGATGCCTCGGATGATGTTTATTTTATCTCTTGAATTCACTTGGCCAAGCATTTTAATGTACAGATTATAGGTTATTTATGAGAATAAAATATGTTTGTACTAGTACTACAGGTGTCAGGCATGTTTTTCTGTTGCTTTTGTTAGTTGATTACATAAGAAATACTGAAATATAAAAAGGACAATTTTGGTGTCAGTCAGTTTTTTAGAAGCTGTACTATAACCAATAGAATATTTTGTAACTGGGGCCTAGAGGTGGCCATAGAAGGATCCCAGTTTAGCAGAGACTAGCCAAACCTCTATCTATGTCTGGCCACTGCAGTCTACCAGTCACATTCTGTTCAACTGCCCTGTCAAATAAAAGCTGCTTCAGTGCTGATCTGTGTATTCTGACAGAGGTGGAGTCTCCCCGCTATCAGAATACAATAGTAGAGCAGGGAGGATTCCATCAAGGATTCCTTGAATTTGTGGTTGGGGAAAATCGGTTCAGTTTTTTCACTCAGCCGGCTGACTGAACAAAAAAACGGAACTATGTATGGTAAGCATGAGATAAGAGAGGTGATATTTTAGCATTGGGTGAACTTTTAAGGGGTATTTTAAACATATAAACTGGATACAATATAGTTCAATGGAGGAAGTTTAGTGTAAAAGATGCCTTACATTATCATGTTTTGGAGAAGTTGGTAATATGAGAGGATGTGATGTTGAAGGGTATGTCGAAATGTACCATACTTAGAAATCATGTAGTTGTTGTAAATTTAATTGGTGTGATGGTGAACTTTGATGATAAAAACAGCCCACTGTGAGGAATGACAATACATGTGAATGAGCCTAGTGATAGTTTTGGCAATATCCTACATGCTGTGGAGTATTTTTATATTACCTCAGCTAATTATGTATGCCTGCCTAAAAAAAAGGAATCATTTGCAATATTTTGTTTCATTGCTTTGAGATAGAGTGCCTCAGTTGAAACTGTAATTATAAGATACAATTACAGTATTGGGGTAAAACTAAAACCCTTTCCCCACATTTTTGAGATTACAATAGGAAGAACAACACTAGAACAGTGTATTAACCACCTCCTGCCTGCCATATAGTAATATGACAGGCGCAAGGTGGTTGTCTCGTTCTGGGAGGACGTCACATGACATCCTCCCATTCTCACCGCGCAGTCGCGGCTCAGGGAGCGTGCAGCGCGGCGTTAGGCGGTGCGCTGTGTCCCTCGGACACAACAGATCACCAATCACAGAAAGAGCCGAAGAGGTCGGCTCGGTCATTTGATCAGCTGTGTCTAATCACATGTAAACAGGAAAATGCCGGTTACCGGCATTTCTCTCTTCTCGAGCTGTCAGGCTGACAGCTCGAGAGGAGAAGAGAGCCGGTAATCGGCTTTCCGAGGAGGGGACATGTACACTGATCATCGGGGCACTGATGATCAGTGTAGCCCCAGCAGTGCCTCGTGCCAGCACCCATCGGTGCCTCGTGCCAGCGCTCATCGGTGCCTCGTGCCAGCGCTCATCGGTGCCTCGTGCCAGCGCACATCGGTGCCTCGTGCCAGCGCACATCGGTGCCTCGTGCCAGCCAGCGCCGCCCAACAGTGCCTCGTGCCAGTCAGCGCCGCCAGTCAGCGCCGCCCAACAGCGCCGCCCAACAGTGCTGCCAGTCAGAAGCTGGGGGTGATCAAACTGACAGACTCCACCCATACTGCTTTCTGGGTTTTGTGAGACTATGATTAAAGGAAACCTATGCTGACAAAATATAGAAGCAGATATTGCTGATCTCCTTGTGGAAATGCTAGTTTTGTGGCTTTGTTGATCTAATGACTTCAATACCTTATGATTCACTGACTTGGAGCAAACACGTAGACACTGAAATCAGCATATCTAACTTGTGTGTCTGTTTCAGGTCAGTAACTCAGAAACTATCATAGTTATGACCTTAGAATGACAAGAAAGCCACTAGCATTTTCATGCTAACCTTGACGTTTCACTCAGTATAATGTTCTTTTAAACAAATATCTACAAGGAAAACATTGAAAAAAAAACCAAACAAAAAAAAACAAAACCCAAACTTACCATAGAAGATTTGTAGTATCGATGAAGAATATTAATAAAGTCTGTGATGGTAAGCATGCCTTCAATAGGAAAGAAAACAAGATGTCAGATTAAAGATTGGATTTCTTCAACAATTTTTTTTCAAGCATCTCTGTGGCCTACCTACAAAACTCTGCTTCTTGCTGTCCCACAAAGGTGCTGCTCTCACACCATTACTGACTAAAGCAAAGAAGGCTTTCTTTACCTGAAAGTCAATGTATAGTTAAAAAGGTGCCTAAAAGCGCACACACTGTCAGGGCAGATAAATGGTTCATTAGTTTGCTTACCTGAAGAGATGTATCAAACACTACAAGTTTTGAGCTGATGGGGATAAGGTCATAGCATTTGTGGTTCTTCATAAACATTGTGTAAACTTCACTGTCTAATTCTGAGAAGAAAAAATAAAACCAAAAGAGGGACAAACATTATGACCATGAAAGATGAATAGGTATGGACAAAAAGTTGTCAAAATAATCTTCACCTTCTACTGGGGACCCACATTTTCCTTCTACGCTTGGTTCAATCACAACAGTTCCCTGAAACATAAGATGATATAAAAGTGATTTCAGTTACTAAAAAGTTGATTTGTTAAAACTACCTGTCACCTGCAATAAACCAACATGACAGAATTCATATGAAGAGTCTACCTTTTATTGCTTTATTCTAACAAATAAAGCGTCTATCCCCTTCCACTCTATGCCCAAAACAAACAAAAAAAATAAATCTGTCTGGAAATACCAGTTTTCCACTTAAGTGTTTGTAAAGGTTATATTTTTTTTACCTTAATGCATTCTCTGCATTCGAGTAAAAAAATATGTTTTAAGAGCAGCTCTTTACCTTTACAATTACTTTGAGGTATTCCCGTTCTGAAAGAAATAAAGCAATTTCCTTTGGTGACTTTTTTTTACAAAAATACTGCATTCCTAGTTCTATCTGGATTCAGTACATTTGACAGCCAGACATGAAAGTTATGTGTATTGTTCATCTTAGTTAAAGGCCAAAAGTAGGGATGCACCAAAGTTTGGCAGCAAAACATATCTGCCTAAAATAGCCCTTTCGGCATTTTGCCAAGCTGCTTCAGGTGTCGAGAATGAGAGACCCGGCACCAATGAGGAGTGGACTGACATTTTGGATTGCAGGTTTTGGGCACTGTACGTTCTACAGATGAAGGGGCAGCGGAGAAAAGCAGAGAGGAGGTAAGCAGCGTATGAGGGAGCAGTGTATACAGACAGGCTCCCTCACTTGACACCACTAAATGTCAGTGCCGGTTTTTAAATGCAGTTGCAAGCTTTTTATTTCTTCACTATAGCTCAGAGTAGGTGCTGTCATTTGCCCTGCTACTAAAGTAAACAAAGGGGCGAGGTCACTGGGACATTACCCAGTGATCCTGCCCCTTTGTTTGCTGTAGTAGTGGGGTCAAAGCTCCTTCTCAGAGCTATAAATTAAAAAAAAAAAAAAAAAAAAAAAAAAGCTGGCAATTGCATTTAGCGGCGGCAAGTGAGGGAGCCTGTCTGTATACTCCTCTCCTGCCCCTTCCTTGCACACACTGCCCCCCCCCCCCCCCCCCACCCTACAAAGAGGACCCATCACTTATACTCATAGGGCAGCACAGTAGCTAAATGGTTATCACTTCTGCCTGGCAGTACTAGGGTTGTTGGTTTGAAGCCCAGCCACGGCACCTCCTGTCTGGAGCTTGCATGTTCTCCCTGTGCCTGTGTGGGTTTCCTCTGGGTACTCCGGTTTCCTCCCACACTCCAAAGACATGCTGGTAGGTGTATTGGATCCTGTCTAAATTGGCCCTAATATGTGTATGTATGAATGTAAGTTAGGGACCTTAGGATGTACACCCCTTGAGGGTTAGGGACTGATGTGAATGTACAATATATATGTGTAAAGTGCTGCGTAAATTGACGGCGCTATATAAGTACCTGAAATAAATAATAAATATATGCTATCATATAGGAGACTATTGGTCCCCCTGTGTGATAGAAAAAAAATCATAAGTAAAAAAAAAAAAAAAATAGAACACACATTAAAAGTAAATAAAAATAAAAAAAAGTGAGCTTCCCCACCCCCACATACATTTCGGTTTTCGGCCTAGTGCATCCTGAATTCGAGAATTTTCATTTTGGTGCACCACTACCCAAAAATCTTACATTTGTATTCTCTTAATAAATCACAACATACAGGGGTAAAGGTCTGTGTCATTTGTATTAGAAAATGCCTTTAGCCATCTCAAAAGCAGCATGTGGAGCAAAAGATGGAGAGTTTAATGTCACCACTCTGCCTCTCCACCTTGTCCAATCAGAGAATGCTTTGCATTCATTCAGAAAAGGCAAAGCATTCTCTGAATGGTGCCCAAACTGAGTAGCCAACGACTTGTGTTCACAACGCAACAAACTAGCCGCTCAGCATGGGACCCGGAAGCAAACAGAGATCTTTCCAGTGGTTGTGTCTACTTCACTGGTTTCCAGCTTTGAGTTGCATCGGCCAGGTATAGTATTTACACAGACACATTGCTCTAAGCTGGACCAATGTAACTATGTAGAAATATACCATGCCTGGAATTCTTCCTTAATATCCAAACAAATCTGGCAAAAAATGAGATGACCTTTAGGTATTTTCTTTGTAAAAAGGAGTCAGTTTGGGTTTCATGTTCTGGCATATTTTATTTGTTCTAACATAAAACTGGTTTATTTTCAAAATTGGTAATAAATTCTAGCAAAAAAACTGGTTATTAAATATCACCAAAAGAAAGCTCTGTCTCAAAAATATTACAGAAAATGTATTTGGGTACAATGGTGCGTGACTAATTGTCAAAACTATTTCACCACGGAAAACTGAAATGTGGCCTGAAAAGGAAGGGAATGTGACATGCTGATACTGAGGTGGTTACAGACCGGTTTGTCTCTGTTAAAATACAGCTTTCTGCCCTCAGCCTGCAATGCTTGCAGAGTTGAGAGCCGCAGTGACAATTTTTGGTGATCGCCAAAAAAGTGATAAGCCCGTTCTGCGGGGAGTGTTGAGGTGCTAGGAGAAGCAGGAACAGCAGCAAAAAGGAGAAGATAATCAACACACTTTCATACTATTGCATGTCTACTAGGAATGTGGAAGTAAATACAATTAGACAACATACTGTGTCACTACCCTTAACCTCCTTGGCGGTATTCCCGAGTGTAGCTTGGGGTAACATTTCAGTACCAAGAGCGGTAACCCCGGTAACTTGGGAATACCATGTGGCACTGCTCCGGCATTTGTTCTTCACTTACCTTACCCTGCGCTCCCACGATGTGTCCCCTGCAGCGTCCCCGGCCATCTCCTCCGGCCGATGCCGGCATCCGGCTTCTGTGTCCTGTCCCTGTGACGTCGGGACGTACGGGCGCCGCTGGCGGCGGGAAATTTAAAAATTTAAAAAAATGACATTTTTTTTTTTTTACATAGTAAAACATTGCCGTCTCAACCAATTTCACATACATTTTGTCCCTAGTGCTTTGTCCGGCGCCCTGCCTGCATTTTGTCTGTTCTTTCTGCCTGGAAACTGAGAAACGTCCATGGCATCCAAAAAGTGTCCCTTTATGTCAAAAGCGGTTTAGATCAGCTAGAGAACAGCGATAGTAAATCAGAACCACTTGCAGAATTGAGTGATAATGATTAGTGGGGGAAATTCGTCATCAGACACTGAAAACGATTTTGCGACTGAGCTCAGCAAGGTACGAACTTGGCGCTATATTTCAAATTTCAGTGTTTTTGGTTTGATTATATTATTGAATTAAATTTTTTATTATTATTATATTATTTTTATGATTATTTATTAAATTATAATTTATGATTTTGTGTTTCAAATTATATCATACCCGGGATGTTTACTAGACTCTTGTTCGGACAGATTTCAGTGAGTTTTTCCTAAAAATTACAGGCCTACAATTAAAAAAATACATATTTCCATGCAAAAAAATGGTAACGCTTTCAGCACCAAAAATCTGAAATAATCATACCGCCAGGGAGGTTAACCACTTCAAGACCGGACACTTTCACCCCCGTCCTGCCCAGGCCAATTTTCAGCTTTCAACGCTATCACACTTTGAATGACAATTGCTCGGTCATGCAACACTGTACCCATATGAATTTTTTAGCATTTTTTTGAGACATATCAGGCTTTATTTTGGTGGTACTTATTCACCACTGGAATTTTTTTTTTTTTGCTATGTAAATGAAAAAAAGTGTTTTTCTTACAAAATTTTGCAAATAAATAATATTTCATCACAAGTCTTGGCCAAAATTTATTTCGTTATATTTTTAGTAAAAAAAATAAAAAATAATAACCCAAATTAGTTTATAACCAAAAATTATAATTTTTAAACTTTTTTTTTAATTTTTATATATATTTTTTTTAACATACTGTCACCCTAGCAGTACAGTGTCATCATGTACTACTTGTAAGGGGTGATAAAGGTATTTTTTTTTACACTGATTGCTTTTACACCCATAAAGGCTGTAAAAGCAATCATTTCTCCTCCTCTCTGGCTGCATTCGTGCAGCCATTGAGAACTACGGTGTGAGCTGTGATTGGTCACAGCTTGTCACATGGTACAAGGCTGTTGTGAATAGCCTTGTACCATGTGACCTCTGATCATTCACAGATTTCACACGTAGTAAGCAATGATGTCATAATTGACATCTTGCTTACTACTCTGCATGTGATCACTGATTGGCCAATCAGTGATCACAAGATCAGGACCTCACACAGAGGTCCTGTACAGCGATCGGTGTTTCACTGTGTCCGGAGGACACAGCGGGCACCGGATTGTGGTGCTGTGCGCTCCCAGGGAGCGCGCACTAGCGGGGGGCGGGGAAGCCATTTATAAACGGCCACCCGACCCTGCACTGCCGCCGTCTGGCCGTTTATATACAACGGCCGGACGGGAAGTGGTTAATCCAAGATGTGTCACCTATTTCCCTATGATTACCAGCATTTCAGCCTTAGACACTACACAATGAAGAATTTATTTTGCCAGTAGTTCTTACACTTCAGCCTTCTGTTTTTTCCAGCAAATGTTCTGGGGTTTTTTTTTTCTTCAGTGCAACATCAACTCATCCCTCTATGCATTCTGTCTTGTCGGATTACTCGGATTACTGAAACCATCTGCCAATTAATCCTTTGACTTCTTATCTCTTCTTTCTAGTCTGCTCTTTATTTAGCTGCAGAAAGTGAATTTCCGCCTTTGCAACCAAATTTGAGAACCCCCGCAACACATTTGTTACCAATTACACGGCATACCTAAAAATTTAAAAATACATAGCTTTTTTTTCTACCTTTTTAGTTGTTTCTTTGGAGAAGGCTCATACACAGAACCCTAAAGGCAGCTTGTATTGATCAACTTACAGTGTGCAATTAGGAACCGATTGGTTCAAGTGCAAAAAATACAATGTACCACCCAAACCTTGAGATTCTTAACAGTTTTTGAGGACACCAGTGTGCACAACCTAGTTTACAACTGATAATGCAGAACTGCCAGCACAGTACAGACAGGGTTAAAGGAGAAGTATGGCCAAGGCTATTTTGGCTATACTTCTCCTGTAGATCAAAGCAGTTTACTTAGTTCAGCACTCCTGGGACTCGTTTTCAGCCGACAGTGGGCTGAATCCCGCTGTTGGCCGACGTCACAGAACCAGTCCAGGCTCTGAAAAGATCCCAACCATATGCCACCCAGAAGTCTGCACCGACAGCTGAGAGCCTGGCCAGCCGCTCCTGCCCCCTCTACAGCCCAGTGCTCCAGTGAGTGCTGAAAGGAGAGAGCAGAGAGCTGGTAAATCACAGTCACAGCTCTCTGCTCAGATCAGAGGGGGTGAACTGAACGATCAGGGGTGTTTGATCACTCAGTTTTTACTGCAGAGCCGGTGGCTCAGATCGATGCTGCATCCACCTAGGTGGCCCTCCAGCTGTTGTAGAACTACTAGAAGTCCCATGAGGCATTGCAAAACTGACAGTTACAAGCATGACTTCCAAAGGCAGAGGCATGATAGGACTTGTAGTTCACCAACAGCTGGAGGGCCACAGTTGCCCACCCCTGCCCTAGGGGAGTATAAATGTTTTTTTTTTTTTTTTTAATTCCATACTTCTCTTTTAATTATGGTAAACATAACACCCCAGCCCTCCTTAAAAAGACGTAGTTGCGGTCACATGGTCCAGCCACGTGGTAACGGCGTATACGATGACGTCACTGCTTGATCACGCCCTTACCTTGTGACCGCAACTACGTCATCTGTTGCTGAGAGCAGCTGGTGAGACGCCACTGTGAGAGCTGGAGATTGTGCAGCTATATTTTATTGAATGCTGGTTTTTACCTTACACATTGTGAGTTTGTTTTTAAGGGGGATATTTTGATACAATAAATAGTCAAATGATATTATGCTATGGCGAGTGTTCTTTATGTACCTACATATGGAATTGGATACTTACCTTGATGGAGTCTAAATGGATTAACCATCTGATGAATGAATAGTCTCTGGATTGATTGGTTTGTTGATGAATCTTCCACATCTACTGATATTTGATTGAAATGCTGATTAAACACAGGCATCTGGTGAGTTAGCACTTTGATTGGGTGTTGAGCAGCAAGGAATTCACGGTTGTGGCGAATATATTTTTTGAAGAAAATTATATATGGACTACACTTTATTATGGACTTATTTTTGATATCTCACATTTTTTGCACATATTAATTTTTTTGGTGGCAGTTTTATTTATTTATATATTGATTTATTTATTTTGTTTATATTTATTAGTATATTATTTAAGGGTATACTTCGTTTTGAGAGTGCTGTTTATGGTATTTCCATTTATTTATAAATCCCTTAACACAGCCTCCCGGAAGCCTTTTAGGTGGCCCTTGAAGTTGTAAAGGCAAAAAAGAAAGTTTTTATTAAAATAACATACATATTATACTCACCTGCTCTGCGCAAAGATATTGCACAAAACAGCCCAAACTTTCTCCCCTGGAGTTGCCCCATCGGACAATCCTCCTCTTCTCTGCCTACCACCATAGCTAAGGGGGAAGACATGCGGGCTTACTCCCAAGCCGGGCTCTGTGCGTCCAAGACACACACAGCATAACTCCACCCCACTCCCTTCTCTCTGCTCACAGGATTTGACTGGCAGCAGCAGAAGAAGCCAATGGCTCCTGCTGCCTCAGCAAAGCCTGTGAGAGTGGGCAAAGACCAGATTCAATCAGGCACAGCACTGGACCAATACAAATACTAAAACATATTTTTACCTTACTGCAGGGAATGTATTAGGATTTTTCAACAAAATAGTAAGCAGCACTTTTTATATATTTTAAAAAGCTCTTGGCTCCTCCTCTTCTTGGTGTGCCACCATAGCCACTTGCTTTGGTGGCACACCTGCAGACTTGCTCCTGAACCGTGCTGCATCTACAGACACAGACTTAACCCTGCCCCCTCGTCACAGGATTTGACTGACAGCAATTGGCTCCCGCTACCCTCAGCCAAGTCAGAGAGTAGGAGAAAGGGAGAGAGCAGCTACAGAAGGACACCGTACTGGATCGAGTGAGGATCAAGTATAAAGAAGACTGAGAGGGCACACTGCTACCTAAACATTTTTAACCTTAATGCAAGGAGTGCAATAGGGTAAAAAATGTGTAGACTATAGAACCACTCTAAATAGTGATGGCTACATTGTCACATAGAAACAAATAGTACTGCTCCTCCAAGAACCCGGGACTCAATTAACATATAACTGCCCCTTCACCTCTCTGCCTTGACACAGGCCCATAGCATACAGAACTCGCAGGTGTGAAAGCGTGCCAAGGTATTAATGGTGTCTACTGATGTATTCGTGCTATGTAAAAAAAAAAAAAAAACTTCTATGCATCGTATTACTGTCCTCATTTACTCAAAATTAGTGGATACCTAAAACTTTCAGCAGAAGTTGTAAGTGAATTTAAACATGCTTGTGATAAACAGACCTAACATTAAAAAAAAAATAAAAAAGAACCCAAAATACCCCAAACAAAAGAGACAGACCCTAAGGGCCACTTGCGCTGTATCCGACCTCACAATTCAATGTTTCTTTAAAGTAAACCTTTTATTTGCTAGCCATAAAAATGTCTAACAGAATTAGTAATGACCTATGGAGTTAGCAGGTTAGTGGTTATCAAACACCTTGCATAGTTCAGTTGACTAAGCCACATACAGATCAGAGACTAAAGATTACAGGGCATGTTAGAGCAAAGTTCAGAGGTTATTGAAATGGAAGAGAGGCAGAAAATAGACACACTAAATGAATGTAGGCTAGATTCACACTAGCCCGCAGCTGGTTGAGAATGCAGGAATCGTACGCACCAACCAAAATGTGCTGCTCTTACGAGCCACGCGGGGCTACCATTCATTCTGAATGGCACCCCCATGCATCTTAGCCAGTAGTGCAGTTTCCCTATGGGAAACGTGGGCACAGAAACATATTCAAATGAATGGTCTGCCATGCCCAAGCAAATGCTGGCCGCACATCCCACAATAGTGTGAACCTAGGCTTAAACATGCATGGTCTTTTTCTGATGCTTTTCTGTGTTTCTTTAAATCTGAAGTTTTTATGGCTAGCAAATAAAAACAGAATTAGAAATTACCTAAATATTTAGCAGATTATGAACCACCTTACACGGTTCAGTCCACTGAACCACATACGCAGAGACTAATGATTGGTTCAAGGATTATTAAAATGAAGGAGGGACAGAAAATGGACACATTGTAATCTGGAGGGGAGAAGCAGCAGCATAAGAAACAAAACCAAACAAAAAACAGTTAAGATCTGGGTCAGGGCTTATGTCAACGTGCATTTGGAATACACCTCAAACACAGGTTAGTAAAAATCCAAGTGCCTTTACTGGAGTACACATGGTAAGTTAAGAAGCTGCGCTTGTCCTGCTTTGAATTGTGTTTACTTAGACACAACAGGGTTAATTTACTAAACCTGGAGAGTACAAAATTTAGTGCAACTGTGCATGGTAACCAATCAACTTCTAACTTCAGCTTGTTCAATTAAGCTTTGACAAAAAGACCTGGAAGTGGACTGGTTTCTATGCAGAGCTGCACCAGATTCAGCACTTTCCAGTTTTAGTAAATCAACTCCATCATGACTTACTGAGGTGCACTTGCAGGTAAAGCAGGCCAAATACAGTTTTATCTTGTCATACAGTACGTTTGCCATTCAAATGCATGTCTTTGCTTTGAGTAGCAAATGCAGCATTGGAAAGAATGTCTGTCAACATGAGCCCTTAGTATTTTACTTCAATAAAAATCTTAGTATATTTGTATTATATGAAATAAATATCAATGAAGGGTGGTCTTGCATAGAACGCACCATAATGTCTCAGGATTCCTTTCGTTTGACAGCTTAACCCCTTGACGCTGACGTCACACAAATATGCGGCCTCATGGAACTGGGATTTTTTTCCGTGGGGCCGCATATTTACGTACTTGTCTTTGTGCTGGGAGCACGCCGCTCAGCGCACTCCAAGCATAAAGACCGCTGTGTCATTGAGAGCCCCGGGTCCCATTCTAACGATCAGGACCCAGGACTCCCGATTCCGGGTCACATGATCGCTGTGATAGCCTCTGATTGGCTATCACAGTGATCAGTCACTGTACAGCCCAGCCCCCTTGTTTTTTTCTCTCTCTATGAATGGAGAAGAGAGATACATTGTATCTCTCTAACTCCTGACATAGAGAAAAAAAAAAGAAAAATATTAAAAAATAAAGAAAAGTACCTAGATCAAGGTTTGATCTAGTTCAGTGCCAGGGTTAGTGTTTGGGTCAAGGTCAGGATTTAAGAAAAAAAATTGGCGTCAGTGTGTTTTAGGTGTAAAAAAAAAAAAAAAAAAAAAAAGAGAAACAAAATGCGCACTACTGTTTCTGGTCTGCACTACAGGTACAAACAACAAACTCATATATAGTATCGCTGTGATCGTCAAGAGCTGGAGAATGTATTTTGGGTTGTTCTTTGGTGGTAGGTTATGGTAGTAGCAAGAAACACACAGCTAAATAAAAAAAAATATTTTTTTTTGTACTATTTTGGGCCAGTTTTCCTTTGATAATAAAAAAAAAAAAAAAAACACAAGAGCTATCCATTACCATTTACCACCAAATGAAAGCCCAATTTGTCCTGAAAAAATCAAGGTATAATCCACCTGGATGTACAAAATAATTGTGATATGTACGGTGTTATTAACACATGTCAACGTTGCAAAATTGTGCTTAGGCATTTAGATTTGTTTTACCCTTAGGCGTGAAGGGGTTAACATACCTGATCCCCTGAATCTCCTTTGCACCGATCCACTCCCAAAGTGGCAACACACAGGCCTGGGAATAGGCCACTGTGTTTTGGGCTCCAATCACACTCCTGCATATTCTGTGCAGATAGGCCTTCTTCACATAGTAGAATAGTGGTGTGTACAGCAAGCTTTTACAAAGCATTTTTAGAGTTTTTAGCAAGTTTTGTTGAGGCCTTTAAAGCTCCAATTGGAATTTTCAAACATAGCTCTTAAGCAGGCCATGCATGGGTCGAATTCTGAACGATTTTTCGATCGAAAACATAATTTGTTCTTTAATCTGATGGTGCCACCAATGATTTAGAAAACCGGCTGTTTTTCACCAATTTTCCAGCATGCCTGAAACTATATGGGGAGGAACCACGAAAATCGGCCGGTGCCATTGCCCCACTAACAGAGCGAAAATCCGCCGATTATTCTTAGGTCCGAATTTCGAACAAAAAATTCATTAAAAAAAAAAATTGACCCATGTATGACCGGCCTTAGTACGAGTGCTGATTATCTCTCTAAACAAGTGGCCAGCAGGCTTCAGTACTACCTCAAGTCAGCACTCCAGTTAAGATTTGTGTTTAACATTCCCAAATTGGAACTGAAGAGTTAAAAATACTTAACTGCAGGTCTATTAATTTAAGTCTAAATACAATTCTTTTCTGTAAAAAGAAACACTGAATTCTCTAGTAATTCTGGCTATTCTTGCCTGTTAACTCCTTGTATGAAGTCCAATTTATGTGCATTCCCTTTGTGGAGTTCAGTTGTCACCAACCCTTTCACTGTAAGCACACTTGTCAGAAAGCCCCGTTTGTTTCAACGACTCTGGAATAGGGTAATATGAAAAATAACTGTCACATATTCATGATGTGGTCTGATCCATCTCCTACACTGTATTCTCTCCAATATGACACAGCTCCTGGCTACTAAGCAGCAACTGGATGCAGATGCTCTTTTTTCCTTCAGATGAAGGGAAAACTCTGGACGCACACCACTGTTTCTTCCCTTTATGTAATGATAGTTCTTTAATCTTTAAAGCAGATCTTCACCCTTAAGGACTTCCGTCCTATCCACCACTCTTCTCCACTATCTGACTGGGGCTGGTAATTTTGTCTTGTTGCAAGAAAAAAGGTGTGCCCCCCACGTCATTTGCCTAGGCAAACGGCGTGCACTGCCTTCTCTTGGATGTTGGGATATGCACATCACATACAGTGAGGAACAGAAGTATTTGAACACCATCCCTACTGTGAAGCATGGGGGTGGTAACATCATGCTTTGGGGGTGCTTTTCTGCGAAGGGGACAGGACGACTGCACTGTATTAAGGAGAGGATGAATGGAACCATTTATTGAGCAACAACCTCCTTCCCTCAGTCAGAGCATTGAAGATGGGTCGTGGCTGGGTCTTCCAACATGACAACAACCCGAAGCACACAGCCAGGATAACCAAGGAGTGGCTCCGTAAGAAGCATATCAAGGTTCTGGAGTAGCCTAGCCAGTCTCCAGACCTAAATCCAATAGAACATCTTTGGAGGGAGCTGAAGCTCTGTGTTGCTCAGCGACAACCCCGAAACCTGACAGATCTAGAGGAGATCTGTGTGGAGGAGTGGGCCAAAATCCCTGTTGCAGTGTGTGCAAACCTGGTCAAGAACTACAGGAAACGTTTGACCTCTGTAATTGCAAACAAAGGCTTCTGTACCAAATATTAACACTGATTTTCTCAGGTGTTCAAATACTTATGTTCAGCAGTGCAAGACAAATACATTCTTTAAAAATCATACAATGTGATTTCCTGAATTTTTTTTTTTAATTCTCTCTCACAGAGTGGGAATGCACCTACAATGTGAATTTCAGACCCCTCCATGATTTCTAAGTGGGAGAACTTGCAAAATTGCAGGGTGTTCAAATACTCCTGTTCCTCACTGTATCCCAGTAGGAAAAGTGCTTGTTCACAAGTGTAGGGGGGAGGGGCATGCCGCCACATCATCAGAAGGAGTGCCGTCTGAACCAACCAGAAAAAGCCGGCGGATCTTGTGAGGGTTAAAGGATAAGTTGACTTTTGGGAACATGTACCACCCATTTTTAGTGTGGGATATGTAACGTTTCCACTGCTGCAGTTGCTGCCAGCTTTCCTCTCTCCATGTGACAGCAGTATGGGGGAGAAGTTCCCCATACTAGCCGGCACTTTTTGAAAACAGCGCAAACATGCAAGGCTCAACCCGCATCATTCATTCACAGACTTCTGTGAATGAATAAACCAAAAGTCCAGACAGCCTATGCAGCTGTCAGCTTGTAGTTCTCAAACTATTGATTCTTCCTGTAACAGTATCTGCTTGTCCGTATGGGGAAGGTGATGGACACCGCTCAACCGACCCCAGGAGTCAGATGCATGGATGTCTTGGCCTCAGCCACTGTTCCAGCCACACTTTCCGATGCGTTTCACCCCGCCCACTGGGGCTTGATCACTGAGATCAAGCCCTGTGGCGGGAGCGGTGGTTGAGGCCAAGCCAAGTCATCCATGTGTCTAACTACTGGGGTCAGTTGGGCGGTGTTTACCTTCTTCTTCTATCAGCTGTACTAGAAATTGCTCTGGGACACCAGCTCCCTTTCCTTGCCAGCAAGGTTATTGTTATCTTACTATCCAGCTTGGAGTGGCACCACAAGACACTCTCAATGCTTGTCCGCATGAGCACACAGATACACCGACTGGTCTGCAGGAGTCCAGCAAGGCACCAGTGATCTATTGATCTCTACTGAAAAGCTTTCCTGCAAAAATAAAAAAAAAAATTAGCCATTTATATAAAATGTGAACTTATAAGATCTCAGCGAGATAATGCTGGATCCTCTGCATGGGTGAATATTGGTAATAGAAGCAATGAACCACCTGGTACGTTGGCGCTGGTGAGCGCTCTTGTAATTCATTGATTCTTCCTCCAATTCAGTAAACGGTCAGTATGTATGGAAGGTATGGGCAGACACCTCACTAAGGGTCTGCAGGACCCTGCAGATTATGGGTACAATATCTTACAGATTGCAGTGTAAAAAAAACTAAAATCACTTTTTTTTTTAACCTGCATTTTTTTTGTAAAAGGAACACATAATTTTGTTCTTTTCTACACATTTTTAAAGCTGAACTGTTCAAAAAACTTTCATCTAATTATGTTCTCTAATAACCAGAAAAGACATAACAAGTGAGGGCGCAATGAATGCCTTTGCATACCTGGATATTACCTTGTAAAAGAAGTAGAGACACATAGCCTGTGCAGAGAGCAGAGCTGTGGGAGGGACCCAGGAGTTCCACCTACTACAGGCTGTATGTAAAGAAAAAACAATGGACAGGGGGGTCAGTTACAAGACCAGTCAACCCTGCACAAGGAGAAAGAGCACCAGTGATTGTGTCTTGTGGGCGCCATATGGTGTCCTTTCAGGCATGCGCAGTGCGCCTGCCCGCAGGGCCGCTCTGTGGGGTGATCTATCACTGGCTGTGTACCTCGGACACAGCCGATGACAGATCTGTGTGCCGGCCCCAATGCCAGTAGCATGTGACCTGCTGTGACCAATCACAGCAGGTCACCTGACAGTTGTGATCAATGGATGGCTTCCTTTCATGCCATCCATTGTATACAAGTGTGTCTAGCTGTGAATGGTCACAGTGATCACATGCACAGGCTGGGCCAATCACAGCCCAGCTGTGTCATGTGATTAGCCGTGGCCAAATCACAGCTAAGCAAAAAAAAAATACTGATCACTTCCCCAAAGTAGTACAATGTTACTATGGTAACGTTATACTACTTTGGTCATAGTGAAATATGAAAAAAAAAAATCTTAAAAAAAAGAGAAAAAAGTAATTAAAAATTAAAACTAAAAAAAATTATCAAATTTTTTTCGTACTGTCACCAGTGTCCCTGATCACCGCCATGCCAGTTATATGATGCTGTACTGCACTGGTGACAGTATGTAAAAAAAAAAAAATAGTGAAAATAATTTTAATTTTTTCATTTTCCAAAAAATTACAGCTTCAAAAAACTCGCCATGCCTCTTATGAAGTACGTTGGACTGTCTACTTTGCACAAAGTTGTCATTTGTGGGATATCTGTACTGTTTGACATTCTTGGACCTCAAGAAATTAGATTGGCTGTCAGTACTTCAGGACTGATCAATATTCAGATCTATACCATAGTTTGTGAACTCTCTAACTTTCCTACAAACTAAATAATACATCCTAATTTGGGTTATTTTCACCAAAGAAATGTAGTAGAATACATCTTGGCCTAAATTTATGAAGAACAATTATTTATTTGCAAACTTTTATAACAGAAACAAAGAAAAATGTGTTTTTCTTTTAAAATTTTTGGTCTTTTTTTTGTTAATCAAAAAATAAAAACCCCAGTGTTGATTAAATACCACCAAAAGAAAGCTCTAGTTGTGTGAAGAAAATGATAAAATTTAAGTTTGGGTACAATGTTGTCAATCAAAGTGTGAGAGCGCTGAAACCTGAAAAACGGCCTGGGCAGGAGGGGGTAAAAGTGCCCGGTATGGAAGCAGTTAAGCCTTCAGGTTTTCTGGACACTCTGACCACTGTGGTGGATGACTTGGGAAATTTATTGAACTTTTCCTTTCACGGATTACACTATCAGCTACACTATTCATTTTTAATTCACATATACACTATTGATTTCTAATTTATGTAATGATCTCAACGTTTCCTTTGAGGATCTACTAATTTGCCACTTGTATTGACTAAGTACAGGAGCTAGCGCTGATATTTATATGTAGAGCCAGATCTCGCCTGGAGCACCATGTAAAATATTTGGCATAAAAATGCACGTCTCTTGTATTTAGACAATATTTGCTTAGACTAATGTTCAAACAAATGTTTTTGTATAAAATCTACGTTACAAATACATTTTTTCACAGAGCACAAGCTGAAGCAATTCAGACTCTCTCCCTCTAATCGAAGACCTGATCAGGCAGGAAGATAGATGGAATCACTTCTGTAATGTTAGCTTGAGCTAATGAGCTCTAAAATAAGCAAAAAATGTATGCAACCTTTAAAGCGGTATTAAAATCAAATATTTATTATATTGAGACTAACCAATTCTTAGATGTTGTGGCTGCTTTAGTTTCCTTTCATAGGCTCTCTCTCTTTTACTTTCATTTGGTGATCCAGTCAGTAAATCTGTTGTTTTCAACAGAACAAGCTGCCCTGAAAATCTAACAGTTAAGAGTGCCGATACAAACTATTTACCACTGGAAGGGTTATTTACAATAATCAGCATTTATGCATGTAAAACCTTTATCCCAAAAGAGAAAAAAAACTGTTGCTGTAACCGCAATTTTAGCTGGAGTTTGGCCTCAATTTGTTAGTGTATTTAAATCTGCTAGTGCATCTAACACTCCCTCCTACCAGTGTGACAATGCTGCTGTCTGCTTTGCCCGTTTGTCCAGGTGGGGACACTAATACATAAAGTCAGATCACCAGGTGAAAACAAACAGAAGGGAAAAAAGCCAAAAATAAAAAATGTATGCAGCCACCATGTCTAATGATTGGGAAATTGCAAATTAATAAATTTTTGGATCTCTCTTTAAATAAAAGTTTATAAAATAGTAGCTCTCTCTTTTGCACACATTGCTGTCCTTTAATTATCCTTTTCTTATGTTTGCTTAGCCCCCCACCCGGCAATGTTCTAAGATGATAACCTTGTGGCTGACAATCGGCCAGTGTGTACAGTAGCCTGTCTGAATTCTTTCAAAAGGCCATGCTGGAAAACCAGCATCCGATCAGCGCTCACAGCCGATGGCTGCAAGCACTGATCAGCACACAACAGTATTCGATGATTTCACATCAGCATTCAGAGATGTGGATGTGAATTTTAGTAAACAAATGGAGAAAGGTGCACAGCTAACTTTAGCAGGGATAGCTTTGTGTGGCCAAGAGAAGCATGGTGGACAGGCAGGACACTATCCTAGCTTGCCTGATACCTCCCTTCCCCCTTCTTCAGTAGAAGTTTGTTTTATTCATGTACTTCTAGTTTAAGAAATGGTTTACTGTAAAATCAAAAACGACATCACTTTAAGCTGGAAAATGCAAAGAGGCCCAGCTGCTGAAAAGAGGGATCATGCAGGCGCCGACGTCACATACTTGGCATTTTCATAATCTGCCAATCTATTCTAGCAGACAGGATAGACCTGGCTGCCAATCAGCTTCTACTATCACTGATTGCCAGGAGAGACCAATCATCTGTGCAGCCCAGGACCTCCCATTGCCTGAAATAATTAGTTCAACACTCATCCATTGTGTGCACTAAATGGCTTTGCAAAACCAGTTATTAGCTTGTAAAAGCAGTAGTGACATCACTGTGCTGTACATAGCCTGTGCAGACAGCAAAGCTGTGGAAGCAATCTAGAAGCTAAACTACAGGAGGGGAGGATACAAGTCACCCTGCACAAGAAGAGAGATCAGCAGTGGTCTTTGTCACAGGAAGCTCCTGCACAGAGGCCAAGATTCACACTGGATTACTGCACAGATCTGGAAGGAAATACACAAAGCACACCAAGATTCAAAGAGTAGAATACACGACTCGTATTTACACAATTAGATTATCCCACAGTTCAGCTTTTAAATGATTTGTTATAGAAATGTATTAAAACAAGAAGTCTACAGCTCCACCTACTGGCTGGAAAAGTAGAACATTACAATGCTATAGCTCATATTTATTTATTTCAGGTACTTATATAGCGCCGTCAATTTACGCAGCGCTTTACATCTATATTGTACAATCACATCAGTCCCTAACCCTCAAGGGGCGTACAATCTAAAGTCCCTAACTTATACTCATACATACACATACTAGGGCCAATTTAGACGGGCCAATTAACCTACCATCATATCTTTGGAGTGTGGGAGAAAACACACGCAGGCACAGGGAGAACATGCAAACAACAGGCAGTTGGTGCCGTGGTTGGAATTCGAACCAATGACCCTAGTGCTGAGAACGGAAGTACTAACCATTTAGCCACTGTGCTGCCCCATATATTTAACTAGTTTATATTTACTTTATGTTCCAGAATAAATAAATAAAAAAAATTAAAATATATATATATATATATATATATATATATATATATATATATATATATATATATCTCCATGTTCTCATTAACAATAGGCTAAACTGCAGACTAATGTAGAGAGAAACATTCACCAGTTAAACATATTGCAATATTTAATAAATGTACATGTAAATTTCAGTAATGAGTAACCAAACACACCTATCACCAGATTGCACAGATCAAATAAGAGACTGTGAGACTGATAAGACAGTGAACTCCCCACACCCTCATTCCCTGCTCCCTTCCCCATGTCTGAACACTACTGCATCCAGGGGCTTAAATGTGTATGTGTTTATGTAAGTAAAGATATGATCAGTGACATGCCATTCTTGAGAATCAAATCACTGCCATATTCACACTTTAGTTCTGTAGTTTGGGGAAATGCCTACAGCAGTTGACGTTTTTAAAACAAATGTTACGCAGAAATGGTAGTGTGTGTGCAGGCTCGAGCACATGGGAGTAAAAAAAAAAAAAACCCCATTGTGTTCAGGTTCGTACAGTCTATGGGTTTTTATTTTTATTGGTTCTAAATGAAGCAATACTATATATTATGGGCCCCGCATTCAGCTGCATAAAATGATGTTCTGCATCAGCGATCAGTACTTCTGTATAAAATCACAATTATAAGAATTCATGCCCAAGGCTGCAAGAGGACCATACAGCTTACATCCAGGTGTAAAGCCTGTTGCACGCTATTTTTAATTTTGTTCAACCCAGCGGGCTAAAAGCAAAAAAAAAAAAAAAAGCAAAAAAAAAAAAAAAAGGAGATCACTGTGGTCTCTAGATGCTGGGATATAAAGTAAAAGAAATGAAAGAATTTTACACATGGAAATGCTTTGCGGATGTTAAAGTGGTTCTAAAGGCAGGTTTTCTTTTTTTTACTTTAATGCATTCTATGCATTAAATCAGGGGTATCCAGACTATGGCCCTCCAGGTGTTGAGGTACTGCAAGTCCCATGAAGACTGAAAGCCACAGGCAAGACTCCCAGAGGCAGTGGCGTGATGGAACTTGTAGTACTTCAACAGCTGAAGGGCCATAGTTTGGAGACCCCTGCATTAAAGTAAGAAACTTTCTGGGTGCAGAACCACAGAAACCACAAGAAAATGCAAGTACAATCCATATAGTGCTTGGAAATAGAGGCATAAATATTCATATACACGCATGCATGTAAAAACTCCAGGAAGCTTCTTCCAGCTCCCAGAATTTAATGTGATTGGTAAAGGGTCCAATTTTTTGCTTATAACAAGAAACTTATACTTACCTGCTCTGTGTAGTGGTTTTGCACAGAGCAGCCCCAATCCTCTTCTAGGGTCCCTTGCCGATGCTCCTGCCCCCTGCTGAGTGCCCTCAGAGCAAGCTGCTTATTCTGGGGGAACTCGTGCGTGCTCACTCCCAAGCCACCTCTGTGTATCTATCAGCCCTGTCCCCCCTTCACTGACTGTGACTGACAGCAGTGGGAGCCAAAGCAGTGCGATTACAGTGAAACAAACACACTGCCCCATAGTAAAAAACACCCAGCACACAGTTAATCCTTTGATCGACCCTCATGTTAACCCCTTCCTGCCCAGTGCCATTAGTACAGCGTCAGTGATTTTTTTTTAGCACTGATCACTATATTGGTGTCACTGGGAATGTCAGTGACACCAAGTCAGATCCCCCCCAGTGTCAGATGCCTGCCACAATCCCGCAATAAGTCGCTGATTGCCACTATTACTAGTAAAATTTAAAAAAATATATAAAAATGCCAAAATCTGTACCGCCATTTGTAGATGCTATAACTTTCACGTTAACCAATTAATTTACACGTATTGGAATTTTTTTTTTTTTAGCAAAGTAGCATTTAGCAAAATAAATCTTGGCATAAATTTGATTGTTTACATTTTTTACTGGACATGATTAATAACAAACAGTCAAAAATGTTTTTTCCCTCAAAAATGTTTTTTTTTGCTATATATAGCGCAAAAAAAAAAAACCCGCACAGGCGATCATATACCACCAAACCACTAAAGACAGCTCAATTCGTGGGAAAAAAAAAATACAGGCTGTAAATTTTGTTTGGGTACAGCGCAATTGTCAATTACAGTAACGCAGTGTCTAAAACGCAAAAAAAGGCCTGGTCAGAAATGGGGGTAAATGCTCAGAAGGGCAAGTGGTTAAGTCCTCTTGCACACAGGAGTAAAAACTATCTTTTTTTTTTTTTTCTACTGATCTGAACACCGGTGCACTGTTGTCTATGGAACAATGCACACAGCTGGGTAAAGATCAGTAATAACACGTTTAGTATGGAACATGCATATACTGCAACACTGGTAATGAGAAGGTTTGTATGCACTCAGATGCAGTCTTATCAGAACATGGTACTCTGGATCTGTCAAGATTCTGACTATAAACCATCATATGTTGTTCCTCCCGGGTTAGGGCTGACATCTCATCCCTTTAAACCCGAACACACATTAATCTCACAGGTCCTGAGGGTAATTTAACGCAGATAAGGCACTAGGTGGGTTTAAGTACCACCTTCATCAGCCACAGAACTAGTGTTCGGTTTTAAAGGGATGAGGTGACAACCCTAGTTCGGGCACAGCTGATCACTTTGGGTGGCCATGTACAAGAGCCCCAACATGTGTAATCAATACAAAAACAAGAACCAGTGGATATTCAGCAGGACAAAGCCTGAAATGAAGGGCTCCCTTGTCCTCTGGGTGATGAGCAGACGCTCTCTACAGGCGGATGGCATGGAAAACTGGTGATGTCAGATGTCAATGGAGCTGACGGAGGCTGGACACCTCCTCTGAGCGGGAGAAGCCGCCCAGAGATCCGACCTCAGCCGGCACATCGCTCACTGCCTCCCCCACTCCGGGATGTGAGCACGGCGGATACTCCACCTAGCACTAGCCCGCTGCTGAACACCGAGTACGAGGACTTGTATTGGGATCACTGTGCCTCACACTCCAATGTAAACTGCAGCACCCGCTAACCCCAGAGCCGGCTCAGCTCCCACCCGTTTCTCACCATCTCCATCGCGGCCTCCGCATCGGCGAACGTACTCTGCGCTACTTCCGCCCTTGCCTGCTGCATGAATTTCCGCCCATCGCTTACCTCACTTCCTGGTGCTGAGTACACAACCGAACTTCCGAATTCGCCATTTTGGTTGGGGCAAGGTTTGAGCTCATATCTCCTTTATAATGGTAAGAAAAAATAAGGCTATGCTTCCTAAAGGAATGCTGTTTTTGCAAACCTTCCACAGAAATCTGTAATCTAATGTAGACGTTTACGAATAGACAAAAAAATTAAATAAAATAAAAAAAGGTTATCTGCAGGCCTCCATGATGTATGGGCTGTAAAAATTCCACTTTTATGGGGCATTTTTCTTTTTTTTGCATGCTAGCTAAATGTACCCACACACATGTATATGTTAAAGCAGAACTTCAGCCAAAAGTGGAAGTTCCACTTATTTCCCCCTCCACTGCCACATTTGGCACTTTTTGGGCTTTGACAGGTACCCGCTACCCCTTTCCAGTAAGATCACCCCCCTCCTCCTTCCTCCCCACAGCCTCCTTTGATACACTCAAGTCCCAGAAGACTGCAGGACCAGGCATGCATGGGCAGTAGGAAACCAGCTGTGAAGCCTGAAGGCTTCACTGAGAGTTCTCTTATCCAGGATTCTGGCTCCTGAACCCAAAGCCAATTGAAGAATCAGCTTAGGTAAGGCCATCACTAGATCCCTGGACAGGTAAATGTCCTTGTACAGTATGTGTAGCTGCTGGCTATTTTTTTTTTTGGGGGGGGGGGGGTTTCAGCTCACAGCACCTGACCTGGTCCCTTGGTGCCGGTATGACTAGCTCCTGTGTATGGGTAGGAGTAAGGTCATCCTGCACTGGCCCATGAATATGGTAAAAAACAAGCACACAGAAGATAACCCTGCAAAGCATATATCCCCTAATTGTAAAGGGTGACAGCGCTTACCTAAAAACAACCCAATACATTAAAATAAACAGAAATGAAACAATCTCATAATTCTTCAGCAATCCACGGGTATATGGGCTCAGTGTTCATAACTAATCATGTTCATTTCCGTGCAAAAGAAGAAAAAGTGCTGGTAGTGTGGCATTCCCATGTAGGATTGATCGAGAAATCAACAGGACCAAGAAGATAAGGACAATACACCACACTCACCAGATCATATTGATCCCTTGTTTTAGCAAATGAATCAGTATAGCACTCTTTTCATGCACTCCCGGTTAGGTGCAGCTCTGCTCCTTATGCAATGATCTCCTTCAATCCCTCTGCTAATATGGGGGTTCAATGAACTTTCCACCAAGTGACATGCATTGGGGGGGGGGGGTAATTCTTAGATGTGGTGGCTGCACTAGTTTTCTTCCTCATGCCTTTCTTTTAGTTTCACCTGGTGATCCGGATAGGAAGTCTGTTGCTTTTCAACAGTGGATGCTAGGCTTTGATCTACAAGGACAGCTTTGTTCAGTTCTGGATGAAAATAGTGCTATATTAACTCACTTGGTAAACAAGGGGTCAATATGAGCTGGTGAGGGCAGTGTGTTATCCTGATCATAAGGGTCATTTCTGTCTGGATCAATTCCACCAGGGAGTACCACACTACCAGCACTATTTCATGTAAATGAACACGATTGGTTATGAACCCTGAGCACATTTACATGTGAATTGCTGAAGAATTATGAACTTTAAGTAAACGATTTAGTTTCATTTCCTTGTATTTTAATGTATAAGGTTGTTTTTGGTAAGCACTGTCACCATTACAATTAGGGGATATATAGTATATGGCTTACAGGGCGATGGGGGGGGGGAGCAACGTTACACTTACGGTAACGCCTTTTCCAGGTGTCTTTCAGGACAGCACCTTGGAGGGACCTCAGCTCCTCCTCACATGAGGAAACACCTCCACCCAGAATAAAGTCCGGCCTCCCCACACCAGCTTCAGTTCATGACTCAGCACCTCCGGTCACCTGGGGAGACACAAGACACAAAGAACCGTACTGTATAACCAACTGCTAAAAAAGGGTGGGTAACTGGCGCAGTCCTCAGACTCTTGGAAAAGGCATTACCATAAATGTAACTTTGCTTTCTCCCCTACCCATCTTTCAGGACAGCACCTTGAGAAGATACGTGAGCACTCACCCCTAGGGTGGGACCACCGCTTGTAGAACCTTGCACCTGAAGGCCTGCTCCTCTACCGAAACCAGGTCAAGTCTGTAATGCTTAACGAAGGTGTTGTAATTGGACCAGGTAGCAGCCCTACAAATCTGTCCTGGGGTTGCACCAGGCAGCTCAGCATACAAGGCCGCCATGGCCCGGGTGCAGTGTGCCACGATGCCCTCCAGGACTTCCAAACTCTTGGTCAGATATGCCTGTCTAATTGCCAGCCTTAGCCCACTTAGCTAAAAAGTGTTCCTAGAAGCTTTACAACCCTTCCTTGCTCCTGAAAATTATACAAAAAGGGAATCTGACTTCCTGATCCCTTTAGTCCTATCTAAATAACAGCACATCTTCTAACATCCAACATGTGAAATTTCCTTTCCTGGTCATACGAGGGGTTAGAACAAAATGAAGGCAAAATAATTTCTTGGCCTCGATGAAATCTCAAGGCTATTTTGGGTAAAAAGGCCAGGTCCGTCATAAACATTACCCTATCCGCAAAAATCTGGAGGAAAGAGGCTCAAATTGATAGGGCTTCCAACTCACTCTCCTCGCTGTAGTGACCGCTACCAGGAATATTGTCTTGAGGGTCAGGATTTTGAGGGTACTTGAACCCAGAGGTTCAAACGGGGGGGGGGGGGGGGGGGGCTGTCAGAACATTAAGCACTGTTGTGAGGTTCCACTTTGGAAACAGACTCTTACTGGTTTTTGTCTGGTCAAGGACTTAAAGAATACAGCCACCAGCTCCTCCCTGGCTAAGGGAGACTCCAGGAATACGATATGAGCTGACACCTGGTCTTTTAGCGTACTCACCGCTAGCCCCTTGTTGGCCACCACCTGCAGGAATTCCAGGACGGAAACTAAGCTATGAGCCTCCGAGGAAGTCTGAGCACACCATCTGTTAAAGAGCTTCCAGACCTTAAGGTACATAGAATGGGTCTCCTCTTTTCTACTGTTTAGGATGGTAGATACTACCCTAGCTGAAAACCACTTGCTCCTCAGCAGCTGTTCCTCAGAAACCAGGCCACTAGGTTCCATCTGTCTACCTGGGGACAAAGGACCAGACCCTGAGAAAGCAAGTCCTCTCGGCACAGCAATATCCAGGGCGGGCCACCAGGGTCGAAAACCAAGCCCTTCTGGGCTATCAGGATCAGGGAAGTCTGCTCAGATCCGAATTTCCTCAGAACTGCTGGCAATAAGGAGACTGGGGGAAAGGCGTAACACAGGGAAGTCCCAATGCTGGGCTAGTGCATCTACTGCCAATGCCCTGTCCCAACGGATTAGGGAGAAAAAAAACGGGACTTTGGTATTCTGGCCAGACGCAAAAAGGTCTATGGATGGAGACCCTCACTCACCTATGATGGCTTGGTAGATCTCCTAATTGAGCACCCATTCTGATTCCTTCAGCTGCCTCCTGCTGAGAAAATTGCCACTAGTTTCAAATCCCCCTTCAGGTGGACAGCTGATAAGGGGGCAGCAATGGCTTTGGGCCAGGTGAGCAGTTCCGAAGCCAAGGACCACAGAGTCTTGCTTTGAGTCCTTCCCTGTCTGTTGACATACGCCACGACAGAGGAGTTGTCCGAGAGGACCAGCACGTGTTGTCCACGTAACTGCTCCCGGCAGGCCACAAGGGCCAACAATACCACTTTGAGTTCTTTCCAGTTCGAGGATCTTTTCCTCTCTTCTGGTAGCCAAGAACCCTGTGCCATGGACCCCTCTAAGTGTGCTCCCCAGCCTCTGGCGCTTGCATCTGTTGCAACCTCCCTGGAGATGGGTAAGACCCATAACAGCCCCTGAGCCAAATTGGCTGACCTCCTCCACCACCACAGGGTCCTCTTCATCCAGGGGGGTACCTGTACCAATAATTTGAAAGACTCCTGCCGGCGATCCCAGATGTCCCAAATTAACAGCTGGAGGGGCCGCAGATGTAAACCTGCCCACTGTACTGCCAGGATGAACAAGGTTAGCAGGCCCAACACTGACATGGACTCTTAGAGACACGGCCTGGTTCCCGAGCAGCTGCCTTATTCACCTGTCCAACTTTAGGATTTTCTCCTAGGGTAGAAAGGTTTTCTGAAGGGTGGAATCCAGTTCGTAGCACAGGTACACCATCCTTTGGGCCGGGACCAAGTTTATTAGCCAGCCTAAACCCTCCAAGTGTCTCATCACCAAGGTTATGTCCCACGACAGCTGTTTCTCTGAGTCTGCTAACAAAAGGAGATCGTCCAGGCAAGCCACCAGCGAGTCTCCCCTTAGACGAAGAGACATCAGGGCCTTGGCCATGATCTTTGTGAAAATCCTGGGTGAGGAAGAAAGCCCAAAGGGCAAGACTCCGAACTGCAGGTTAAGGACTCCCCTGGGACTCCGTACCACCAACCAGAAGAAATTCTGAAAGCATCCACAATTGGAACATGTGGGTAAGCGTCCCTTAGGTCTATTGAGGCCAGAAAGCAATTGGGGGGAAGAAGAGACCTGACCGAGAAAATGGAATCCATACGGAATCTCTTGTATTTTATGGTCTCGTACAAGGGCCTGAGGTTCAGAAGGAGCCTGTACTAACCTGAGAGCTTTCTGACCACAAAGATGTGAGAATAGAAACCCCTGCCGATCTCTGTGGAGGGGACTCTGATGACGACCTTCTGCTCTTCCAACTCCTGCAGAGAAAAGAGCAGGACCGAGGCCTTCTCTGCACATCTGGGAAGCTCCGTCAATAACAACCTCTGTGGTGGCGGTGTCTAAAATTCCAGGTGGTACCAGCTTTTCACTATACCCAGCATAAAAGGGACTGGAGGACATCACTTCTGACTGTGGGAGGAAGACCCCACCAGGGGAAACCAGTCATTGTGATTTTTGGGGCTGCTCAGGACGGAAAATCGCTCCTCCCCTGCCCCTTTCCTTTTGTGTACCTCTGGCCTGACAGCTTGTACCCGCTTCTGGGGACGAAATTCCCCCCTCACCTGGAGCTTCTTCTTAAGGAGAAAGGCTATATTCCTGTTTGCGGTGCAATCCAGCACCGTCTCAAGACCCGGGCCAAAAAGAAAATCTCCTGTGAACGGGATGCCACAAAGTTTAACCTTGGAGGCGATGTCCCCTGCCATGTCTTGAGCCCCAGGGCTCTGCAGGCAGTTAGTTAGGGCCGCTGGCCTCGCCATCATCCTTCCTGAACTCCACAGGTGTCCGCAATATAGCCCACCCCCTGTAGTAATGTCCGGAAGGAGGATAATATCTTGTCCTTCGGGGACCCTGCCACAATATGGGCCTGTAGCTGTGTAAGCCAGTATTCCATGTTCTGAGCCACCACTGTAGTGGCCATGGCAGGCTTTAGGTTAGAAAGTGTGGAATCCCAGGACTTCTTAAGAAGGGAATCCACCCTTCTATCCATTGTGGCAGACAAGACCCCCATGTCCTCAAAGGCCAGATCCATTTTTCATGCTACCTGAGAAAAAGCTGCGTCCAGCTTTGGGCTTTTATTCCACACTGCAGACAAATCTTTGTCAAACGCGAACCTACGTTTGAGAGAGTTGGCATAGAAAGGCTGTCTCTCTGGATCCTGCCACTCCCTCTTTATGGTCTCTACTAGCACTTCGTGGACAGGGAAGACTATGCTTTTGTTCCTCCATACCCTGATACATCTGATCATGCAACGTCAGGGACTTCTCATCTTCCTTATTCTCCAAGGTAGCATAAATAGCTCCCAGTAAGTCATCAACCTCCAGAAGAAGATGAAAGAAAGAGTGCACAAACCTTACGCATTACCTCAATAAATAGTGACTAATTTTATTATTAAGGAAATATACTCACAAAGTGATGGTATAACAGGCATAAGTAACCATAATCCAAACAGGGTTACAGGTAAATCCAAAAGGGGGGGGGGGGATGAAGGCTAACGCGTTTCGAAGGGTGCTCCCTTCTTCATCAGAGCTGGGTTGAGCAGATAGAGACTTCAGTATGGCAGAGTTCCCATGGCAAGGAGATATTCAGCCACTAAGTGTCAGTATTACAGCGGTTCAGCCTGTTTTCAACCTCCTCAAGGGACAACTTGTATCTAGGAGGCGCCTCTAAATGCGCTCGAGGGATCCTCACCTTCAGAGTCTGCCTGGGAATCTGAGTCCAGGGATGGGTCCTCCTCCATTAACTCGGCTCTTGGACCTCCTGCTTCACTACTGATCACCGGGAAAACCTTGATCTGTTGGAGGGGGAAGGTGGGTGAGGAGTGCGGACTGTGTCTGAGGCAGAGATAAATTCTTGACCAGAGACTTAAAGGAATCAAAAAGGTAGCAGTCAGTTCCCTAACTAACTTAACCAGGTCCCCGAGAAAGGTATTAAGAGATAAAGATGTACCACTTTAATATTTTAGGCAGGGTAGCCTGTTAATAAGCTCAAAGATCGCACCTGTTTAAAGGTGTGGGTGTAAACCACAGCATTTGTAACAAAAGTAGTAGTAGTTGCCAAGAGTCAACTACCGAAGTAGGTAATAAACACCCAAGCAATGTAGCTTATATGTAAAATCACATTTTTATTATTCCCTTTGGGAATTCTACAAATGGACATACTCATTTCTTTTTTCAACTTGCATTTTTTTTTGCAGTTCTCAACATTTATGATCATGCATATATAGCTATATACTTGGCTAATTTTTTGTGTCACTGCTATCATTGAATATGCAGGATTTATAAGTGTATAACACAAATCCTTGTGATACACGGCTGAATTTTGTCTATTTTTGCTAATATACTGCTGTATATCTCAACCAGTCAAAGTGAATACCACTAGAAATACTAAATGTTGCAATCTGGATTGCTTGTCTTGTTTTTAAAGTGTATTCAGTGATTGTATGTCTCACCATCCACGGATATTACCTTTTCTCCCAATGGGAATAATAAAAATATGTGATTTTACATATAAGCTACATTGCTTGGGTGTTTATTACCTACTTCGGTAGTTGACTCATTCCCCGAGAAGGGACCTCCTCCCTGATCAGGCCCTCAACACAAGACTCACACAGCACCTTTGTCCAGGAGTCTGAGGGTCACCTTGCATGAAGGGCACCTTTTTAACCCTATGGTTTGGCTTGGGCTTCTCCCTGGCTTTCACCTGCAACAGAGCACACAGAAGCCTCTCCCCACTGGCAGGACATGGGAGTTTTCTAGCCGGGACCCCTTCCCCCCTGCTCTAGTCCCTCCGACCACCAGGAGCTAGGGGCGAAACAGATAGGGGTATAAGCTCCTCTGAGCCACCTACCTGAGGCTGGTTGGTGCTGGTGTCACCTGGTCCCAGCGCCTCTGTTCCAGACATGTTCCAAGGTGGTGGTCCGCCCTGAGGTCCTGCATCTGCAGGATTCAGCTCTCGGTGCCGCCACGCTCCTGTCCACGATTCAAGGGATGGGGCTGGAAGCCAGGAGGAAGTCCCACCCCTCCACCAGAAGTGATATCCCCCGTCATCCGGCCTGGCCAGGCACATTGATGGGTGGCAGTGCTTCTCCCTCGGTCCCCCTTGGACACTAAAAGGCAAACACACGGCCCCCAAACCTCCACCGGTGGCTGGAGGATTGCAGGTAAGGGACACACCCCCTCCATGGTGGTCACCAGACAGACAACATCCGGTCCCACCCCCCCCATATTCCAGGCATAGCGCGGTCTTCTGATTGCTCTGGAAGGGCTTTCGAGACAGTGTCTCCCCACTGGAGGAAACACCATTACTGAGGTCGGTGTGGGGAGGCCGGACTTTTATTCTGGACGGAGGCGTTTCCTCAGGTGGGGAGGAGCCGAGGCTCTTAAGGTGCTGTCCTGAAAGATGGGGAGGGAAAATTCATTCTATATATATATATATATATATATATATATATATATATATATATACACACATACATATACACACACATACGCACACCCTTTAGGGCCCATTCACTGTCCTGGACAGCAGTTGAGTATGCAGCAGCTGTCTGTTTTGGCTTCAGTGAGCTGGCAATAGGTAGGGAGTGGTGTGATGCATGTTTCAGTGCATCACACCATTTCCTTTTGCGTCCACATTATTTTATAAGTGTACAAAGTGACACTTCATTCATGTCTCTATACAGCTGCACTGGCCTAATGTGACATGCTATCCTGTTCTATACACTGCAATAAAAAGCAGCATGCCTGTATTCTATTGCAGCTCACTGCACTGCAGTGTAAATAGGAGACTAGCAGTGACCTGTGTTCATCCAATGCAGTAAAACATAGGTTACCGCACTACGCGTGAACAGGGTTCTTAGAGCCTATCCAGCCATTGTGGTGTGTTACATCACACATTAACACGTTGCATTAAGACACCTTATTCTGAATGGGCTGTTATAATTCACCCTAATGGACCTAAAAGTGAACCTGTCTTATTTCCTCCCCACTTCCTGAAATAGGAGATATACCATTAAGCATTAATGCAAGAGGTGCTGTTTATACTACACAGCATGTAAAGTCTGGTGTAGTGTTTAAGGAATTTGATCATGAAAGAAACATGGAGGTTGTTATAGCTGAGAACATCCCTTGAAAATGCTAGTTGACTCATTTTAAAACGTATTCAATGCCATGCAGAGGACGACTGACTTTGTTTCAGAGGATACTAAAAAGGCAGTGGGTCACCATAACATATAGGTTACTAGCAATTTAAACATGTAGCCTAAAATAGTAGCCCCAATTTGGTGGTCCAGATATTACTAGAAGAAACCACAGAGAAAGAAAAATGTGGAGACAAAGTGTTCAGTGTGGCTTGCAGTGAATAATGTGAACCCATTTACATCCCTCAGGGTAAATACCCACTCTTACTGACAGGATACAAAGTGCAAGAAGATATAAACACTCTACTGGACCAGAATTAAGTTTAAATCACACTTCTGAAAACAGGCAGTACATGCTCTGCTTAGTCCTACAATGCACCCCCCTTATTATTAGTTATTCTCCAAAGTCTATGCAATTATTTAAAATGTTATTAGTATTTTTAAAATATGAATGGTTAAGACAAGTCTAGCTGAAAGCCCATATGAACGATATACAGTAACAAATGTGTTACTGAATGTGAACCAAATATGTCTTTTTTTTTAAATCTAAGTGCTGCAGCAAGGGTTAACACCCCCCCCCCCCCAAAAAAAAAACATAAACAAAACAAATTGTCTCAATCTCAAGAAGCATTTCAGTTTTCCAACACGCTTCACTTAACAATGTCTAATCAACAGTGCTGCTTAGGTAACAAGTGCAATACTGATTAAGGGCCCATTCACACTAGAAATCGCACAGGAACACTATGCACATTCTAGTGCGATTCACATGCAATTTTGTGCAGTGATATTATAGCCCATACTTGTGACCATGCAATCTGATGCAAGTTTCCTGTAGAGCATTCTAGTGTGAATGGGCCCCTAAAGCAGTGCCGAGTCGGGCATGTCAGACTGCAGGATACTTGGGTGTGTGAGAGCCTTGATCTGACTTTTTCTATGTGCTTGCCACACAAGGTTTCTTTTTAACTCTTACTACAACACTATATATATATATATATATATATATATATATATATATATATATATAGCATATATATATAGCATATATATATATATATATATATATATATATATATATATATATATATATATATATATATATAAGCCATATTACTGGGATGTTGAATGCCTATTGCCCGAAGCCCAGGACATGCAGTTCCAAGCAGCAGGGTTTAGAACCAACAGTCGGCTCTATTGTATATGCGATCCAAGCGGAACCCCCCTCCCACTTGGCGGAGGTACACTCCGGTTCAAATAAATTATTGGTATTCAGTCCCAACGTGAATTTTTAGTGCAATGGTGCTGTACCTTTTAATATGGTATTTATGGCCGATAATCCTTCACCCTCTTAACCTCCCTAGCGGTCTGATTATGTCAATATTTCTGTGCTCAAAGCGGTACATTTTTTTGCATGGAAATATGTATTTTTGTTATTGTAGGCCTGTAATTTTTAGGAATAACTCACTGAAATCTGTCCGAACAAGAGTCTAGTAAACATCCCGGGTATGATAAAATTTGAAACACGAAATCATAAATTATAATAATATTCATAAAAAATTATATAATAAAATTCAATAATGTAATCAAACAAAAAACACTGAAATTTGAAATATAGCGCCAAGTTCGCACATCACTGAGCTTAGTCGCAAAATAGTTTAAAGTGTCCGATGACGAATTTCCCTACGAATCATCACTCAATTCTGCAAGTGGTTCTAATTTACTATCGCTGTTCTCTAGCTGGTCTAAAACCGATTTTGACCTAAAAGGGGCGCTTTTTGGACGCCATGGACATTTGTCAGTTTCCAGGCAGAAAGAACAGTAAAAATGCAGGCAGGGCACAGGACAAAGCACTCGGGACAAAATGTATGTGAAATGCTTTGATACAGTAATGTTATACTATGTGATTTTAGTGAACGTCACTTTTAAAAATTTTTGAATTTCCCGCCGGTTCTGTCCCGACGCTCGCAGGGAACGGAACCCGAAAGACATGGCCGAGGACGCTGCAGGGAGGACATCATGGGAGCGCAGGACAAGGTAAGTGAAGAAGAGATCCCAGAGCAATGCTGCAGGGTAATCCCGAGTGTAGCTCGGGGGTTACCGCTTTTGGTATTGAAAGTTTACCCTGAGCTACACTCGGGAATACTGCCAGGGAGGTTAACCGTGGTTGCTGGTGGTAACTGATAACCCTCCACTAGGACTGCATCCATATTCGAAAGCTCCTCCACAAGAAGATCTATTGGTCGAAATGAGTCGAGGGCTTATGACGCAACTTCTGCCAATGTCACTTCCGGTATGTGGAACGCGGCGGCCATCTTAACTCCCATTCATAATTAACAAAGCTGAATAGACCCAGTGCCAGGAAAGGCACTTTTTTTGTGAGTGGCATTTTTATTGTTTGACCCCATTATTAAAGTTCCATATGGTTTTACGCTATGTGATGTCTGGTTTTGTTTTAATTTATGCTGAAAATATGAATTACTGCCTGTGGAGGAGAGGACCTTTCTAATATTGATGCAGTCCTAGTGGAGGGTTATCGGTTACCACCAGCAACCACGGTTAAGAGGGTGAAGGATTATTGGCCATCAATACCATATTGCACACTGGGATAGTCCCAAAAGCGTGTTTGACTTATCTAGAGATAGGTGGTCATGAGATGACGGTTAGTTTACATCTATGTGGGACACCAGTGTGAACGCAGTGAAGCACTTGTCACTTCAGTACAGAGGTTCACCGTTAAAGATACAGCACCATTGCACTAAAAATTCACATGTTGAGGCTGAATACCAATAATTAAAATTTTGTTCATTGTTATCACTTTAATTTGTACACTGGATTTAGTTGATTTTATGACCTTAGTGAGGTCCATTTGAAATCTTTATCTCCATAAAGCGTACCTATCATTGCCTATTGCTGTCACAAGGGATGTTTACATTCCTTGTGGCAGCAATAAAAGCAATCTAAAAATTAAAGCGACAGTGTAAAAATAAATAATAAAAAAAAAATGTTAAAGCACCCATGTCCCCTCATGCTCGCAGGCAAAAACGAATGCATGCGTCAATCCCGCATGCATGCAAACAGCAATTGTCACACACACACACGAGGTATCACCGTGCACGTCAGATTGTGGGAAGTAATTCTAGCACCAGACCTCCTGTGTAAATCTAAAGTGGTAACCTGTAAAAGCTATTAAAGTGTCACCTATGGATAGTAACAGTTACGCTGTTTGTTGCCATTGCATGGGTGTGTGCAATTTTAAAGCATGACGTTTGGTATCTATTTACTTGGCATAACATCTTTTATTTTTACCAAAAAATTGGGTGATGTATTGTGTTTCTTTGCATTAAAATTCCAAAATGTGTATTATATATAAAAAATAGAAAAAAAATTTTGAAAATCCACTGTGCAATACCGTATGACATAAAATAATTGCAAAACCCACAAATTCTTTAGGTCCTCTGCTTTAAAAAAAAAAAAAAAAAAAAATGTTTAGGAGTTCTAAGAAATTTTCTAGCAAAAAATAAAAAACATTACAAGTTTAGGTCGCCATACAGCCACTTTCGTTTTAAAAGCCCTAGACATTCCTAAAAACACCTCTGCCTAAAAAAAAAACATCAATCCTTTGTATTTTCCATTCTGGGTTTTTTTTTTTTTAATCAGGACAAGTAGATCATGAGGGACAAGTAGGTTGGGACCTCGATTAAGTCCCTTGGACAACTAGTTTTTTAAAAACGTTATACACCCGTTTATACAGCCTGACTGCATTACAGTAACAGATTAAAGCAGGCCACATTCTCTCGCATGACAAAAAGGAAGATGGCTCATATGATTGTGCCATTATTTGTTTTTCTAAAAAAAAATCCAGCCTGTTGGATCAGGTACTTTGTCGCAGCTGGCACACTGATAGTTTTTGACTCATCTATGAAATTTGATAACTAGCAGCGGCACTACAGTGGAAGCAATGGAGGTTAATTTTATGGATGGTGACATAGAAGCTAAGATGGATGCAGAAAACCAAGGTGCTGTAGATCTTATTGATGTTCATTCTTCTCCTGAAGCTACGGAAAGTGCAGACTATGGAGAGTTGCAAAATGTCACTGGTAAGTACATTAACCAGATCCAGGTTAATTGTATGGCAAGGTTTACCTTGAACACAGAGGCTTTAGATACTTTTCTTCACATAGGAAGACCTAGGTAAGAAATCAACTTTATATTTACATTTATCCTCCTTTTTGTGCTGAAATACTTAAAGTAGTTTTCTTAAAAACAAAAAAATTAAAAAGGATCAATAAATATAATGGTAAATATACTGTTTATTAACACATGGGGTTGATTTACTAAAGTAATAGTCTGTTCAGCAACACGAAAGAAAATTGCTCGCTTCCCCCATCAACACAGTCAGTGTTGATGAGGGAATTCCTTCAGCAGTGTTTTTGTATTCTGCCGGAAGGGAGCACAGGGAGCCTTGCCCACCAGTAGAATAGAATGATCGGGTGAAAGAAAAACCTGACCTTGACGATGTATCGACTGCAGTACAACCAGGCTTGCCATAGATATGTCAAAATTCGGCCGGTGCAGCAGGAAACAATCTGTCTATTGCCAGTTTTAGAATACCCAATCGTATGCAAGTTAGATGGAGGGAAAAAAATATTTTTATTGATTAGCTGAATAAAGTGAACGTAGTGTTGCCATGTTTAATAAGCTTAGAAAACATTCACTTGCAAATAAACATCCTCTACTTTAGTAAAGTAAATGACATGTCATGTCAATCACATCCTTACCCAAAAATGTCTTAACACAGAATCCTAGATTGTAAGCTCCAAGGAGCAGGGCCCTCCTATCCCTCTTGTATTGAACTGTATTGTTGCTGTATTGTCTCCCGTTATATTGTAAAGCGCTGAGCAAACTGTTGGCGCTATATAAATCATGTATAATAATAATCTATGGCCTGCTTAACCGCTGATTTTGCATTTCCTACCCACGTCCCCATTGGCAGCCTCGCCTGTTGATCACTGGGTCATGGCCGGTGATTGCCGTGCATTACCAATGGGGGAGAGACCTGTATGTAAATACAGATCTCTCCCCTGTCAGCTTCTGCACATTGCTTTGTACTGTTCTGCTACACAGAGCAATACAAAGCAATTTGCTTACACAGTAAAGCACAGTTAACCCTTTGATTGCCCCAGATGTCAACCCCTTCCAGCCCAGTGTCATTAGTACAGTGTCAGTGCTTTTTATTAGCACTGATCACTGTATTGGTGTTACTGGGGATGTCAGTGACACCAAGTCAGTTCCCCCCAGTGTCAGAATGCCCGCTGCAGTCCCGCTATAAGTTGCTGATCGCTGCCATTACTAGTTTAAAAAAAAAAAAAATCCAGCATCTATACCGCCATTTGTAGATGCTATAATATAAACCAATCAATTTACACGTATTGGGGTTTTTTTTTAGCAAAGACATGTAGCAGAATACATTTTGGCCTAAATTTATGACGAAATTTAATTTTTTTTTTTTTGTACTGGACATGTTAACCACTTGGTAACCAAGCTACAGCCGAATCATGGCTACAGCGAAGTTACCCAATTCTGGGAGGGTGTCGTATGACGTCCTCCCAGAATGCACCCTCCCGCGTGCGACCAGGCTCATGCACCCGGCGATCTCTGTGTTCTACGGACACAGCTGATCACGTGATGAAGTAAAAGGCCAATCACAGCGGCCTTTCACCACATGAGCAGCTGTGTCCAATGACATAGCAGATCACAGAGAAAATACAGTTGCCAGTTATCGGCAGCACTTTCCTCACGCTGTCACAGTGTAAGGAAAGTACTGCCGATAACTGGCAGCTGTCAGAGGAGATTGGCACTGATGATCAGTGCACTGCAGTGCCACCCACCAGTGCCTCCAATCAGTGCCACCCACCAGTGCCCAGTAGTGCCACCCACCAGTTCCACCTATCAGTGCCAGTCAGTGCCGCCCCTCAGTGCCTTAAGTCAGCACCACCCGTCAGTGTTGCCTATCAGTGCAGCCTCATCAATGCACATCAGTGAAGAAGAAAAATTACCTGTTTGCAAAATTTTATAATCGAAACAAAGAAAAAAACTTTTAAAAAAATTTTTTTGCTCTTTTTTTTTTGTTTACAGAGCAAAAAAATAAAACACCCAGTGGTGTAAAAAAATGATAAAAATTTGATATAGGTACAATGTTGCATGACCGCGCAATTGTCATTCAATATGCTACAGCGTTGAAAGCTGAAAATTGGCCTGGGCAGGAAGGGGGTATAAGTGCCCGGTAAGTAAAGGTTAACAGCAAAAGGTAAAAAATATTGTTTTTTTTTCCCCTCGAAATTTTTTTTTTTATAGCTAAAAAAATAAAAACTGCACAGTCAATCAAATACCACCAAAAGAAAGCTCTATTTGTGGGAAAAGAAAGGACAGAAATTGAATTTGGGTGCAGCATTGCATGATCGCACAATTGTCAGTTAAAATAACGCAGCGCTGTATCGCAAAAAATGCCCAGGTCAGAAGAGGGGTAAATCCTTTCGAGGGCAAGTGGTTAAGAAAGTTAAACTGGGCTTGAATATAAAGCACAAGACTGGCTGGACTTTCCATCAGTAACTCCTTGTCTGATTAGTATTCTATTCTCTGGCCATGTGCAGAATGCTTGCTTTGATTTCAGGTGCGGCACCAGGAAGATAGAAAAATATGTTTGGTGAGCCATCGTTGTTTGAAATTTTGTTCTGAAATTTCATTGTGGATTTTTATTTGCAATGACAATAAATCTTAACTATTATCAAGCATCAAGTTTCTCAAGATTAGCTCAATTAGATCATGTCACATGAACAAGTCATCTGATCTTTGGGCAACACCAAATTTTCCAAAAAACTAGAAAAAAATTTAAAAAAAAAAAAGTAAAATGTTCAGTATATTCCACTTCTATCATAAAAAAAGGCAGTTAAAAACAGCTCAAAGTATTTAAAATGCATTTTATTTGTCCTTTAAAAACAAACCAAAAGAAGCAATTAAGCTCTTCTTACTTGCCTCTTTCACATAAATTATATACATTTCAAAATTATATTCAATACAAAACATGCCACGTACAAGTTTTTATTTTCATTTTTTTAAAAAAGGAATAATTTTATGTTTTCTACGAAGGACAAATCTTCTGTACAGAATCCTCACCGCACAAATTACAGCTCCCTATGGAATCTCGTCAATACAAATTAAAAAAAAAAAAAAGTGGAAAATGGCGAAACAGAAAGCATATTATGGGAAAAGAAAAGACAAATATTTGCAAGCAGAGACCAAATTAAATTCAAAACACAGCAAATTAGAGTGTTTATACAAGCAGAAAAAAAAAATCAAGTATTTCAAGCTTGGGTCTGGATTATATTTTGTATAAAAAAACAAAAAAAAACTGTATAGGTTTACCTAAAATCTACATTACTGTATGTCATATCTATAATATTCTAATATCACAAGTGTGACAGGGATGTACTGTAAAAGCTCCCACCGTAGAGCTTAAAACTCAAAATAATTCATTAAAAAGCAGGAAATAAAGGAAAGGGAACATTACATTTCAAATTTTCAGGCTTTCATAGTGTCCAGTGGTTTTTCAATAATATGGTGCCAGACTATGCACAACAGTATTTTTTTTTTTTTTAGACTTTTTCTTTTCTATTGTTTATTTACAACTTACCTTTATTTTTATTTTGTACATGTTTGCAGCTTTTAAAACAGTTGTGGAAGCAGCTTGTGTTAAAAAGCAACAGCACTTAATCTCATATATTCACACTAGCTTTGATTTCAAATGCCCTTGGCTGCTCAACGCCACTGATTTATTTTTATCCGTGCACTCTTTAAACATAATCACTATGTCTGTTTTGGGGGAAGGTACAGCCACAGTAACTTGTAAAATGGGTAAAAGAAATATTCTCTGTTCTGATACATAAACATAGTTCTGCATTTCAAAACAATGTACATTTAGAAAAATGGAAGCCAAAAGATCAGGGATATAGCTTACTAGTGCTCAATCTGTACTCTCTAGGATTATGAAATGATAAAAAAGCATGTAGTATTTGCCAAGATCTAAGACACCCTGTACTTCCCTCACACAAGGCGGTAATACATAAATATAATTACAAGTACAAATAAATAACTCCCTTCACCTATTCCCAACCCAAGCACTGTGCTAGAAAATAATTGGGACTTAGAATCACATGATAAGAGCAGAACAGCAGCTTTAGAGTATTGCAAGTGAAGATGTATGTATAAAGTATGTTTTGGGATAAAATGAGTACATCTCTAAAATTGGGTTTAAAAGAAAGTCCATTTCATTGAGATATTGGCTAAATAAAGGGCTTAGATTTCTTGGAGAGCCTTTACAGAAATACTGTAGCAGGGAGAATGATTAATAGCACAGATCATAAAATAAACTAAACCAAGGGATATCTACAGTCACACACATACATACACCACCTGCTGTTAAAAAAAAACAAAAAAAAAAAAAAAACTCTACCCCCTTACAAAGCAAGTCTTATTACACTTCATGTTCCAGGTATAGAGAAGGGTGAGGTTTCAGGCACAGAAAAAGGGAGAGAATGGGTTGCCAAGGACAGACCACAAGCGGGCAGTTAGCAGAAAACATGATTAGTGCACTCTGACCTGCTCACAGCCAAATACATAGGCCAAGAGGCAGGTTACAAAGCTTCAGAGAGGGTCAAATGATATTAATCCAGATCCTCTGGGATGGGTAGAATGTATTTTTATTATTACACAAGTCCCATCATATGCGCTGTGTCCATGTTTATGAGGTGCTATCTATTTTAGATTGCCGTGGGAGTGTCACATATACACATCAGTATCCAACAGGCAGATGAGGTAGGTGCTGGCCAGGTGCCTCTGGGATTGGGTAGCTGTGACAGGTAACAGTCAATGGACTGTCTCTTGCGCTCAATGAAAGCAACTCCTGTGCTCTTTTTCTGCAGTCTTATGTGCTCTCTTTCGCGCTCTGAGGGTCCTGTAGATTTAGGATTGTCAAACTGCTTTGTTAACTAATGACTTTTTTTTATTTTTTTTTTTATTCTTTTTTTTATTTTCATTCTCATGTATTTGAGAGTTAGAGCAATATTTTAAATTCAGATAAAAACTGAAAAAAAAAAATCCTTCCTCTCAAGAACAATTTTATGTGAAGGAAAAAAGGGGTGCTACACAAACATATGCCCAGCTATTTGGTGCTTAGGGAATGTTCTCTGCACAATAGCTTTCTTTTATAGTTTTTCCATCCACCGGGGTAAAGGCCTTCAGAAAGTATTCACAATTTCATCACTGCTTCACATTCCTTACATCAGAAAGATGAAGAAGGCTTGGGAACTGTTTTCAGATCTTGAGGGAGGCTTCAAAAGCTAGTGTAACGAAGCAATCGTAGACACACAAGTTGGTGTTTTAGTACTCTCTCAAAGGCTTTAAATTGAAGGGCACATATTCACAATTACCGGAGGCAGCTTAAGTTCACCGTTTTCAATTCATCCATTTCCTACAGTTCCATGCTCCACAGTGACATGGGATCTTGTGCTGATCATCTTCAAAGTCAAATTGGTAATCATATGTAAGCTGATAAGGAGGGGGAAAAAAAAAAAAAAAAAGAGAAGAGGGACATGTAAATGTCAGATTCACTGGAGAATATAGTCTCCATCTAGGATAAAACCGTTACAGAAAAGTCACCTCTTCTCCTTTTGGTATCCTTCGACTAGAGATGATGATAATTTTGTCTTCTTTGTCAAATGTGACCACTTCAGCAACACAATTTGGAGCACATGAATGGTTGATGTACCTGCAAAATTGGTATGAAATTGAATCATTAACCATTTTGTTTATTGCCTCTTTTAAAATGAGATAAAATATTGATACTCCTTTTGGGTACTGGTGTAGAACATTTCAAGGTGGCACGGTTAATTTAAACAGCATGTTAATATACATAGGCAAATTAATTACTGCTCAATGAAAAAAAGCAGTAATTAACTTAACCTACAAACGTCTCGCTAGACATAACCAAACCAAAATTATGGCATATACAGTCATATTTAACAGCTACCTTGAGGGATGTGCAATTCCTATCACTCGACGCCCCGGGATATGTAGTTCCGGGCAGATAGTTTTTTTTCGTTTTTGCCTTTAACCCTGCTGCGGGCAAGCAGCAGGGCTCACCTGCCAGATGGAAGCATTCAGGCGGCAACGCTGCCACCCGATTGCTTCCACACAGCCCAGTGTCAGCCTCTCCCCCTGCCTGATATATGTCCCAGGCTTCGCTGTGCACTGGTGGGATGAGGTATAGGGGAGGGGAGGACAGCAGACACATCCACTCCCCTCCATCTCCTGACCCGGAAATGATATGTCATTTCCGGGTCCCCATTTGACACATTCCCAGTCATTGAGGCCAGGAGAGAATGTAATGCGGTACGATGTGCACTGCATTACATTCAGTGGAACACAGGGGAAACATCTCAAAAAGAGAACCTGTCACCAAAAGATCATCACATAGATGGACTTTGTCCTCTATGTGATTAAAAAGCTAAGTAAAAAAAAAAATTTTTCTTTTTAATTAAATGGAAGTTACACCCAAGCATATAACCCCCCCCCCCCCAAAAAAATTTTTTTTTAAGGCCCCCCACCCCCACATATATGCACATACAAACGTAAAAGCACATGCTCAGGCGCCTACACGTGCGAACGTCAATTGCGATACACGTTACATATCACTGCGCACGCCAGAATGAGAGCAACAATTCTACCACCAGCCCACCTCCGTAACACTATTCTGATGACCTATAAGGGGCTTTAGAAGCGCCACCTATAGAAAATATAGGGTAATAAAGTTTGTTGCCATTTCACAAGTGCACACAAATTTAAGGTTTGACATGTTGGATATCTATTTACTCGATGCAACCTCATCTTTTATATTTTACAAAACAATTGGATAATGTATTTCTTTTTGTGCCCTAATATTAACAAGTGTATTTTGTACTGAAATTTTGCGTTTCCTAGACCTTTGTGATATTGTGTGACATAAAAAAATAGGAACTACCACTATTTTATTCTCTAGGGTCTCTGCTTTCAGAAAATATATGTTTGAGTGTTTTGTGTAATCTTCAAGCCTTAAATGATTTTTTAAATGCGTGCAAATAACACAAAAATAGCTCTGGCAGTGAAAGGGATAAACGATAAGCCCGACACTCCCCTTTCCTGACTAGCACCCAATTGGTGCTCATTACACTGCAAGGTCTCTCCCTCCCTGCTAGTCCCCGGGTGCGGTGCTGGGGATAGGCAGGGAGGGGAGGAGATATACAGCGGAATGTTAAAAACAGTAAACGTTCAAGTCGCCATAAAGCCCCTTTTGTTTTTAAAAGCCCCAGACATTACTTAAAGCAAATTTAAATACGGTTTTGGTTAAATTTTATTTTTTTTATCAGGACAAGTAGATTGTAATGAAGAAGTAGACTAGGACACCGATTTAGTCCCTGGTCAAGTAGTTTTTTAAAAAATTTCCACACCCGTTTGATCATGGTATAGTAGTGTTCCCATCAATTTTTCACATTTCAGCGTAAGCATAAAAAGGCTACGTTACTGAACAAAACAGCATTGATAAGGAAAGGTTATCAGTTGAGTGGTTAAAGGCGTGGTAAACATTCTTTCCTGCACAAGGTGCATTAATCATGTAGTTTGATGTAATTTGTTAGCCTGTACACACAGACTATAATAGAGTATATCTTTACATTCCTGTCTCTTTAGTTTGTGTTACAACTTGAGACCTTTTGCATGGCTCAGCAAAGGGTAGTACATAATTTCTGTATGCAACATGAGACCAGAAACTTCCTATGAAGAAACTACCTGTCCCACAATCCCTGGATCTGTCGGTCTAGTGCTCATGCATATCAAAGTTACACAGTAACTAGATCTGACACAGATACAAGACAGCAGAGCATTCACGGGCACACAGAGCTCACTCATGCAGCTGTAGAAAAATGTATTTCATCACATCAGCATTCCCACATTTGTAATGCAATACAAGGGGATGGTGAGGCCTACATTGGATGCTGTGTGACGTGGAACAGGGATTAGGATTCTGCTCAATTTTCATATATACTATTTGCAAATGAGAATTAAGTTAAGTTACCTGGCAGGCCCACCAGTCAAAGTAGCATCAATTACATGTTCATTATTAATGCGAAACATGTATATTCCTCGGTTCTAGGACAAGAAAACAGACATTGTTATTTAGAAACTAAAAATTAACAAAATTATCCTGACAATTCATTTCATGTCTACAAACACTTCAGCTAGATAAAGTGTCAAAACAACTCTTCCTCCAAGTTGTAAGGCCCACATATCAAAAACAACTGGTATTTTTTCTTCGTTCATTTTTGTATTTAGGTGTATTCAGGCTTGAGCATTTTTACTTTAGACAATGGAAAGCTAGTTACTTGGAGGAAATGGTTGTTTAGGTGCTCCTATTGATGTCTATGCGGTCAAAAACACCTCATTCTACAGGGTGTCCCTAAAGTCTGGACACATAGGCAAAATGCATATTGGGAAAAAAAACATATAGTTAGTGATATTTCCTATATGTCCAGGCTCTAGGGACACTCTTAAAAATAGCTGATGTACCTTTTTAAGCTCCAGGCGCCTGAACATCAATGTGTGATTTTTTGTTTGTTGAGTGTTCTGGAGCTTTGAGCTACTGTACATAATGCTCAGGTGTTCCAGATCCAGCACTTTTTGCTATATCAGGTTAATAAGACCAGCTTGCCTATTACTAAAGATAAGTTTTTATCCACCTCACCTGTTCTTCATAGATCTTCTCACGACGGTTTGCTACTTCATTTCTTATGATAGTGCCAATGTATTCTATCACCATAGTGTGCTTTTCCAGATCTTTGGCAGCATAAAGCCCTAATCCCTGAATTCTAGATCGGGCCAAATATACATTGTTTTTCCATTCAGTCTTCAGCCTGCGGTACTGGGATGACTTTGAGTGCACAAACTGCTTGCTGTAAGGTGTATTCGTCTCCCCTGTGAAGGTGCTCTGATAGGCTTTGGACATGCTAGTGCTGTTCAACGTATGCGGCCTGTGGAAAAAGGTTTCAAAATGTTACCAACTGTATACTTTTACATTGCAAGCATGTTACGTTAATGTTAAAGTTCTGAAAAGTTCTATATATTTTTCAATATGGTTCCTAATGCAATCTATGGATCAAAAGGCAATCGTAGGATTGACAAAGGTCAAATTATCAGATATAAGGGGCCTCAAGTGTGGCCCTTGATATTACCAAAGGACTGCCCACATAATATTCAGAATAAGTATTGCTACAAATGACTGCTAAAGGCCATGGACATACTAAAAAACATGATCAGAAACTGCAGACATTACAGCCCCAGTAATACTGTAAGGAATATTTGTTATGTTCTATAATATTCCCACAGAAGGAGAGCATTGCAAAGAATGGCATAGACTCCACCAGACCTCTGAAGGTATGCAGCGGTATCTGGCACCAGGCCATACCAACGAGGAGTCTCCAAACAATAGCCCTCCAGGTGTTGAGGAACTGCAAGTCCCATGAGGCCCTGCAAGACTGACAGTCACAGGCAAGACTCCCAGAGGCAGAGGCATGATAGGACTTGTAGTACTTCAACAGCTGGAAGGCCATAGTTTGGAGACCCCTGCTTTTAAGTGTCGCTAAACCCATGACCCTGCATTCACTATATCTGGTCTCTCACAGTACATAGAACATGGAAATGCAATTATTTTAGTAATTATTATTATTATACAGGCTTTATATAGCACCAACAGTTTACACAGCACTTTACAACATAAGGGCAGACAGTACAATTACAATACAATTTAATACAGGAGGATTCAGAGGACCCTGCTCGCTAGATTGTAAGCTCTTAGAGATAAACTGCTAAATACCTTTTCTCATCAGCAGCATATAGCAGTCTTGTGACTTCTATCAGTGTCGAGCAGAGCACTAGTTAAAGCTTGGAGGAGGAGTTTTTATTCTCCCGATTGTCCTATGAGACTGCAGGACCCCTGACCCTCCGGACAATGCTGGTTGGCCTTGTGCTGATCACATGCACTCTCACAAGGAAAAAAAAACACCTCTCTAGCAATACAACAAACAGACCATGTGCAGTTTGCCCTCAAGGCTCTGTTCTATCAGTAGATGGATTGGTGACATTAGAATAAGGGGAGGATCAAAGAAGACAGGACAAACATCTTTTACACAATGCAGAGAATAAACCCGTTAGGTTCCACATGGAGTATAACAAGCATGCTTTACTGCATATACAGACTGATTTTACTGTTGTGGGTTTAGTAACACTTAAGTCCTGCAAGTTAAAATATGGGGCCTCCATGGATCAGACTTGCTTTTCCAGTACATTCCACAGCTCTTTAATTGGATTTGGATATGGAGAATTTGGAAGCTAAATCAACACCTCAAACTTGTTGGGTTCCTCAAACAACTCTTAAATTCATTAGACCAGGCCACCTTCTTCCATTGTGCCATGGTCCAGTTGTGATGTTCATGCCCCCATTTTAGGCTCTTTTCGATGTTGATACGGGCCCAGCATGTGGGCACGCTTACTGGTATGTAGCTATGTAGCCGCATATGCAACAAATCGTGATGCAATGTGTTCTGACACCCCCATGACCCTGTAGTCAGTTTTCCTTCCTTGGACCACTTTTGGCAAGTCCTTACTACTGCAGTCTGGGAACATTCCCTAAGAGCTGCAGTTTAATTTCAACACAGCAACTTCAGAAGAACATGTTCACTTGCTGCCCAATATATCCCACTCACCTTCACCTGGCGTTTCCACAATTTTGAGTGTGTGTGTGAGTGTGTGTGTGTGTCCCCCGATTGATAGTTTAATTATTTTGCATATTTGTCGCACTTAAATGACTCAGGTCAAACAAATTTAAAAATTACACAAAGATAGCCCGACTAAATAATAAATTAAATCATCGGTTAAAAACTGCATTTTCTAAGGACAAAAAGCTGTCCAAACCTGCTTGGCCCTATGCGAAAAAATAAATGCAAATTTGCAAAGCAACCTATTTGTTGCTGGCACCACTGCCTTCCTTGGCCTTTTAATGAGTTGCCAAGACCATAGGTCCTATACACTGATCAGCTATAACACTATGATCACTGACAGAGTGGATAACATTAATTATTTTATTACAATAGCATCCGAAAGTGGTTGGGATATATTGGGCAGCAAGTGAACATGTGTTCCTGAAGTTAATTTGTTTAAAGCAGAAAAAAAAATGGGCAAAGATTTTAGCAACTTTGACAGGGGTCAAATTAAATAGGCGGTGACAGGGTCATGGACGGCTAAGGCTAACTGATGCACCTGGCTAGCAAGGGCTGGCCTATGTACTCTGATCCAATAGAAGAGCTACTGTAGCGCAGATTACTGAAAATATTAATGCTGGTTCCAATAGAAAGGTCAGAACAAAAAGTATTGCAGTTTCTTTCGTATGGAGCTGCCTAGACACAGACCGGTCATGGTACCACTGCTGACATGTGTGCACAGCCAAAAGTACCTACACCATGGGCAATGAGCATCAGAACTGGACCATGGAAGAAGATGGTCTGGTCTGATAAATTCAAGAATGGTTTGAGAAACACAAGAAGTTTGAGGTGTTGACTTGGCCTCCAAACTCCCAATATCGCAATTCAATCAAGCATTTGTGGTGCCAGATACTATAGCATATCTTCAGGAGTCTAGGCCTCGGCGGGTTATGGTGGATAATCATAATGCCATGACTGACAATTGTAGATATTGCAGCAGGCATACAGTAATTGCAGATAGAATACAGCCACATTCTACACCCTACAAATGTAATACCAGAACATTTATTTACATTTAGTGGATGCACTTTGGAAAAACTCAACAAATATTTTTATTAAATGTGTAACCTCCCTGGCGGTATGATTATTTCAGATTTTTGGTGCTGAAAGCAGTACCATTATTTTGCATGGAAAGTTGGCGTTTTATATTGTAGGCCTGTAATTCTTAGGAATAACTCACTGAAATCTGTCCGAACAAGAGTCTAGTAAACATCCTGGGTATGATAAAACTTGATACACGAAATCATAAATTATAATTTAATAAATCATACAAAATAATAATATAATAATAAATTTAATTCAATAATATAATCAAAGCAAAAACACTGAAATTTGAAATATAGCGCCAAGTTCGAACATCACTGAGCAAAGACGCAAAATTGTTATCAGTGTCTGATGACGAATTTCCCCACAAATCATTATCACTCAGTTCTGCAAGTGGTTCTGATTTACTATCGCTGTTTTCTAGCTGATCTAAAACCGCTTTTGACCTAAAGGGACGCTTTTTGGACGCCATGGACATTTCTCAGTTTCCAGGCAATAAGAACAGTAAAAATGCAGGCAGGGCACAGGACAAAGCACTTGGGACAAAATGTATAGGAAATGGTTTGATACAGTAATGTTTTACTATGTGATTTTAGTTAATGTCACTTTTTGTAATTTTCAAATTTCCCGCCGTTCCGTCCCCCGTACGTCCAGACGCTCGCAGGGGATGGAACCCAGATGACAGATACCGGCATCCACCGGATTACATTGCCAGGGACACTGCAGGAGGGACATCGCGGGAGCGCAGGACAAGGTAAGCGATCGAGGGATCGCAGAGCAGTGCCGCATGGTATTCCCGAGTGCAGCTCGGGGTTACCGCATGTGGTACTGAAACTTTAAGCCGAGCTACACTCGGGAATACCGGCAGGGAGGTTAAAACACAAGTACCAGCTGGCGTGTTAAACGGGTCTCTTACCTTTTATAATGGGTCATAATCTTCGGCTCGGATCTGGCACAGCCAGTTGGGTTGATCATTAAAGGCAGTTCCATTAAAGGATGTCGGCCATATCGGAATAGATAGTTTTGACAGTTTTCCACTCCAGGCAACTATAAGCAAGACATACATTTTTTTTTTTATTCTATAGTTCACATTTTCACAATACCACATAACAAAGGTCAATTAACACTTGATTACAAAGGCATGTACCTTTAAAAACATTTTTTATAAGTGCTATTGATGCACATATAGCACCACCTACTTTGTGAGAAATATATACAAAAATATACTAGGATGCAAGCCAAGCCATATGTGAAACAAATTATCTTGGCAATATATGCACAATGTAAAAAGGGATTGTGCATTAGTTTCCAATCATATCCATAAAGTTTCTTCAGAATGCTGAACACAAACATTTCTGGGCAACCAAAAATTAATTTAAATTTATTAAGGTTTACTTGTTTGTTTTTTTAGTGCGATTTGACCCCAAAGAATATGCAAACCACATCCACAATGCACCCAAAGACGTATCATAGTCACACAGCAAATCAAGTCAAAAGTGCATCAATAGTGTGAACCAAGCCTAAAGCTGTGCCAGAAACAAAACTCTTTGCACTGTACAGGCCTCTGTGCCCCTGTGTATGAGCCCTAAATATGTGCTCTAACAGAACTTACAGACTCTGCAATACGCAGTACTGCATGTAGTGTCAGTCCAAACATCTCTTCTCCTTTCAGATATTCAGGAAAAAGGCGCAGCATTCCAGTTTCTCTCCGCATCCGTGCAACAGGTTCTGCAATACGATTCCAGAGAGCTGGCCAATAGAAAAACACAATAAAGAAATGGAAGTGCAAGATATCCAGCTATAGATGAAAAATATTCAGGAATATAAATGAACGAACCAGCTAAAAAGTTTGTGGTGGAAGCAGGTAAACATCTAAAACTACCCGCACAGTTTGCAGTGTAAACTAAACAATTACTATACAATCTGCCAACAGCTATTCAATGCAAGGTCCTAAACAGTTTTTTCTGTTTGAATCTAACTAAGTAAGCCCCAACACTTCATAGGTTTTGATAAATTTAAAGATTGTACAATCATGTTGCCAGCCTTGGCATGCTCACACACTTTTTAATAAATGCAGCCAGACTACATTAAATGTGCGATGAAACAAAGAACAAAAAAAATACTGTTGCTGTAACTGCCTGAAAAAAGTAATTAACTAGAGTGTGGCTTCTATTTGTTTGTCACTTAAAGCTGAACCAATTGATTTTATTGTTTCCAAAAAAACATTTACATTAAAGTATACCTAAAGGCAAACCTTTAAGAGTGGAGAGGGATTAGAACACTCAATCAGGTTTTTTATTGCATTCTGTGCCCCTGTTAAGGAGATTTACCTTCTATTTGTCTTGTTTACCATTATCATTGAAATTAAAAGAAAATCCTAAATTTTAGGTTGTCACCAGAAAAGTAATAGCGGGGAAATCTTCCAATGGGGACACTAGTTCTAGTGACTTGGGAGTCCCCAAGGAATTCCCTTAATTTGCAGTTATTTCCTCCCACTTCCTATTTGGCTATAGTACAGGAAATAAAGGGAAATCTCTATAAATGCACAAATTTCAGCAGGAAAAAAATATATGCATTTATTTCTTTTTCTCAAAGGAATCTGGTAAGCATTACACCTGTGAACTACTGATCAGGGGTGCAACGCCAGGCTTCTGCAGACAAGCCCTGCAGCTTTCAGCCCATACCTTTATATGGGCGGACTGTTTACAAGCTGCAGGGCTTGTGAATGAACTACAGGACTGCTCATCACCAACCTCACAGTTCATTCAGAACTACAAGCTGTCAGCTGCAATGGCTGATGGTAGTTGTAGTTCATGTATTCACATGTAATTTGTGAATGAATGATGAGGCCGTGTGGGCAGAGCCCCACGCGCTCCTTTTGAATTGTGACAGCAGGTGCAGTGATTTGAGCCATACATTTTCTTATTTCTCAAATCACACTGCATCAAAAAAGTGCAGGACTTTTTGTGGTCTGCACTAGAATTGGATTGCATGGGTGTTCACACCCATGCGATCCGATTCTGCACATCACACCGTGTTTTGCGAACTGATTTCAAGGTGTTAACACACATCCTCAGCGGTTCGCATGAACGGGGTGCGATTGTGATGCGGTGCAAAATTCGTACAGAAACCGCCGCAAATTCCACACCGCATCAGTGCGAACCCGGGCTGAAAGCTCCACGACCAAGGGATCAACTGCCACAGTAATCAGATCCCTTTTAATAGCCTTAGACCAACTAGTCAGGGTTTGGCAGATTCAAGGTCACAGCAAAAACAAATTGTTTTTGAGCGAGAACTACCTGGGAAGGCCTCCAGCAGCTTATCAGTTAGAAGCTCTTAAAGATAGATGCATCCTCAACAGGAATGGCAGACATTTAGTTAAGACTGGGTACTTTTGGATTCACAGAATGGGGAGACCATTAAAGCTGGCCATAGATGGATCGAATCTCGGACTGTTCAACAGGGACGAGTCGAGATTTCATCCATCTATGGGCAGGCTGAATGAATCGACTGGGGTACAACCAGCCTGTCACATTTTTTGCATGCGATTATGGTCTGCGGCTATAGCCACTAGCAGTACACAATAGCGGTGCAAGAGGCATTTCTCCATCAATACTGACTGTGTTGATGGGAGAGTTTAGCGATTTGGTTGCAGGAAAGAAAAAAAAAAAAAAAAATCACAGAATCTATGGCTTGCCTATGTGCTCCTCAAATGGATACTGAAAGTATATGTACTTGGGGGGGAAAAAACACCTTGTCAACTCGACTCCATAAAGAATGGAAAGACTTAAGGGACTGGAAAAAACAGGTGCATCAGGATGGTCCTGGCAGTCCTAGGAGCTCTAAAGGATCCAAGACTTGGAACAGCAATGATACGTGACTATAGACACTACAGGCTGATCCTCAAGTTTTAAAGTGGTTTGTACAGCATCCAAAAAGGCAGAACTGAATAGTAGATGTCCATCCACCTAGAACACGGACAAAGTGAGGCATACTGAGACTATGAGAGGTTATGTGCTGGTATACAATCGTTCCATTTGCCATTGTCCACTTGTCCTGTAGGTAGCAGTATACCCTGACTGTACAGTATATGATTTCCTTCAAAGGATGAGAAAGAATTCAGAGCTTACCTTAAATCCAGAAAAAGGGTTATCTTTTTTTTTTTTTATATTTCTAGGCAAGATGCAAACAATCCCTTCATCTGGGGACAGAGCTGACAATACCTTATTTATGCAATTCAAGGCTTGGGTATTGATTTTACTGGGTACACATAGAAAAGACATTTTAAACAATGGTCTGGCACTTTTTACCCACAGAGAAACCTCTGAAATTTTTTTCAGATCTCAGAGAAGCCCTGATAAAACCAGTTCACTGTGGGTCAGAAAGTAACCTTTACAGACAGCTAAAAAGATGGTGTCATCTGGTTCTGCCAAGTGGCATTGACCTTTGAACAAATGGAAGGTCAATTAGCCACTTCTCAAGAACCCTTAGCAACCTCTAGAATAACATTAAGGTTCTACGAGAGGCCACCTATGCACCCTGCACATGTCCAAGTATATTTTTAACATCTCTAATGCAAATACCCTTTGTAACAGATAATTTTATAAGATCTGAACAATGGTCATGGTAGTTAAAGGCATACACTACTCCATTCTCAATTTTGCTGCATGTGTGTAGACAGCTGAAAAAGAATCTAAGGATTTTATTCCATATTACACAATGTTTTAGCAGCAGAAACTTACCCTGCGGAGAAGAATCTGTCATAATGACATCCTCATAGCCATATTCAATGACCTGTACAGAAAATTCTGGCCGTCCATTATTGTCACACACTCTGCAGCGATACGAACACCTGCGATGGCTATGGCGCATGCTCCAGTAAATCCGGGTTGCCTCATATCCCACTGGGTACAGGGCAGTCACACTGTGGAAGTCCTGCATTTGATGAGGCAGAAGTTGACCAATGGCATGAAAAACAAGCCCGCCAACTCTGAACATGTGGATACGATCACCACGCCGAATAATGCTCGCAATCTGACTCACTTCATCTCGCTCAATATACACCCTTCGGAAGACCGTGAAGCAGCTTAGCTCTTGCTCACAAGGTCCCTTTAACTTGTGCACTGGACAAAGCATGGTCTTGTCCTTGAAGAACATGCACTTGGCACGTATGGCACAGGCAAAGTGATAGACATTTGGACAGCGTATCCGATTGCAGCTGTTTGTGGCACCTGTTTTCTGGCACAGGCAACACTTTGTAAGCAATCCACGATGCAGTGCCACTTCTACATTGATCAGTGCACCACCCTGTGTTTCGTACACCTCTGTAGACCACAAAGCACAATTAAGGTGCACCCAGAGATCAAGATCCAGGTTCAAAAGCCGTGCTGGTCCATCTGTAGCTCCATCGCCTTCTTCATGGCAGAAGCAACATTTTCGAAGATCTGGAGGCAATGTGTCAGGCTTTAGAGTGGTGCCTAGTCTTTCTATGACCTCGCACACCTCCTTCTCACAATGACGTGTACTAATTTTCTGGAAGGTTATCAGGATATGCAGTCTCTTCCAGCGGACTCCTTTCCACTTCTTTATTTTTGGCCGTGGTTCCTCAATGCTTTCATCCAAAGGACGTGCCCGCTGCTTAATTTTAATAGCGTCCATTGTTTCCTCCCCAGTGACTGGGGATTGAGGAGGTGGCGGCGGAGGACTTGGTGCAGGAGGTGGAACTGGCTCTGGTTCAGCAGCAGGAGGCTCCACAGGACTTGCAGGTGATGGGACAAAAGGAGACAAAGGAGGCGATGTTTCTTCAGGCAAAACAGGAAGTTGACGTACATCCAGGTTAGAAACATTGTTAACATAACAATGATTTACTGGCTTTTCCACAACCGTTTCTTCCTAGAAGAAAAAAAACATTTAAAAAGCATTATTATATCTAGATTGTGACAGGCATAGAGGAAAAACTTAAGGACTCATTCACACCATGGTGCAGAGATGTCAATTTTTCTGCATGCTTTCTGCAAGGGCACAACAAAATCAATTGTTCTCTATGTGCCCTGTTGACACCACAACACCAGTATCACCTGCAGATTTTTTCTGTGCAGGAATCTGCAACGTGTATAAAACTCATTGCAGCACACATTAAAACATGTAAATTGATGTCTTTGCAAGTAAAATCTGCACATCAGTTTCCATCAGTTTTTGTGCACATATGGTGTGAACAAGCCCTGAAGGCAGTCAATATATACTTATTTAGGCATTTGCACCTAACATTAAATACCTATTTCTAGCAGCCAAGTATGTTTGCAATCAACAGCATCGGTTAGTGCTTTCTACTGGACAGAATTACATTATATACAAGTACAGAAGAACTGTATTTTGTAATGCAAGGTGATTGACAAACCAAAACAATTCTTTGACAAATGTGCACAAGTTTAAATTTAGACAAGTGTAATAACTGACTTGTGTCAAAAGAGTAAGGATATCCAGCTCGCTCTTAAGTGTGTAACCAGGAAGTACAGCATCAAGTTGCTTCAACCAATCAGTGCTGTTCTCTAGTTTTCCAGGCTGAGATTTGTCCTTCTCAGTGGTTTCACCTGTGAAAGAAGTATATAAAAGATGTATTAATAAAATTACAAGCAAAGAAAACTATTAACTGCCAAGCTGGAAGACGTGTTCTAGTTAAAGGCGAACTCAAGATTTAACCAATGCTGACAACCAGATTATAAATGATGACATACGAGTCATGGCTGCTCTGTTGGGAAATGAAGGAAGAAAGAGCAATACCTCGGTTTACATAATTTTTGGTTTACGATTGAAAATCCATTGAAAATAATGCCTCGGTTTACAAATTTTTTATGTAATACGAAGAGTATGTCCGTGCTGATTTTTAAATGCAATTGCTGTCTTTTTTTTTCTTCACTATAGCTCACATTAGCTGTCACTTTCCCCGAAGTTACAGGAAACTTTGTATCTTTTAAGAAACAAAGGAAACTGTTTCTTTTAACTTGGGGAAACTAAAAGAAACGCTCTCTTTTAGCTGGAGGGGGAAAGTGACAGCTGAATTTCTGAACTACTGTAGAGTGAAGACAAAAAAAAAAAAAAAAGCGATAATTACATTTAAAAACTGGCACTCGAGTGACTCCTCCTCAAGTGACATCATTTATGTTACATGTGTGATGTCCCAGGTGGCCCCGCCCCTTACATATTTAAGAACTGTCAAGCCAGCTCAGAGCAGAAGGCTTGCAGCCAGCACGGGGAACGGAACCTTTTTTTTTTCCCTTCTTTTTTCAGGTCGGCGGCGGTGGACATTGTGAATGACGTTGGATACAGTGAGGAACAGAAGTATTTGAAAACCCTGCGATTTTGCAAGTTCTCCCACTTTGACATCATGACGCGGTCTGAAATTCACATTGTAGGTGCATTCCCACTCAGACAGAATTAAAAAGAAAAATTCAGGAAATCACATTTTATGATTTTTAAAGAATTTATTTGTCTTGCACTGCTGAACATAAGTATTTGAACACCTGAGAAAATCATTGTTAATATTTGGTACAGAAGCCTTTGTTTGCAATTACAGAGGTCAAACGTTTCCTGTAGTTCTTGACCAGGTTTGCACACACTGCAACAGGGATTTTGGCCCACTCCTCCACACAGATCTCCTCTAGATCTGTCAGGTTTCGGGGCTGTCACTGAGCAACACAGAGTTTCAGCTCCCTACAAAGATGTTCTATTGGATTTAGGTCTGGAGACTGTCTAGGCCAGGGGTAGGCAACCTGCGGCTCTCCAGCTGTCGTGGAACTACATTTCCCATGAGGCATTGCAACATTACAAAACTGACAGTTACAGCTATGACTTGCAGAGGCATGATGGAACATGTAGTCCTGCAACAGCTCAGGTTGCCTACCCCTGGTCTAGGCCACTCCAGAACCTTGATATGCTTCTTACGGAGCCACTCCTTGGTTATCCTGGCTGTGTGCTTCGGGTCGTTGTCATGTTGGAAGACCCAGCCACGACCCATCTTCAATGCTGTGACTGAGGGAAGGAGGTTGTTGCTCAAAATCTCACAATAAATGGCCCCATTCATCCTCTCCTTAATTCAGTGCAGCCGTCCTGTCCCCTTTGCAGAAAAGCACCCCCAAAGCATGATGTTACCACCCCCATGCTCCACAGTAGGGATGGTAATCTTGGGATGCAACTCATCCTTTTTCCTCCAAACACGACGAGTGAATTTTAGACCAAAAAGTTCTACTTTGGTCTCATCTGACCACATGAGTTTCTCCCATGCCTCCTCTGGATCATCCAGATGGTCATTTGCAAACTTCAGACGAGCCTGGACATGTGATGACTTTAGCAGGGGAACCTTCCGTGCAATGCATGATTTGAAACCATGATGGCGTAGTGTTCTACCGACAGTGACCTTTGAAACTGTGGTCCCAGCTCTCTTCATGTCATTGACCAGCTCCTCCCTTGTAGTTCTGGGCTGATTCCTCACCTTTCTTATCATCAGTGATACCCCACGAGGTGAGATCTTGCATGGAGCCCCAGTCCGAGGGAGACTTGACAGTCGTCTTTAGCCTCTTCCGTTTTCTAACAATTGTTCCAACAGTTGATCTATTTTCACCAAGCTGCTTGGCAATTGCCCCGTAGCCCTTTCCAGCCTTGTGGAGGTCCACAATTTTGTGTCTGGTGTCTTTTGACAGCTCTTTTGTCTTGCCCATGGTAGTAGTTGGCGTCTGACTGTGGGGTGGACAGGTGTCTTTAAAGAGCTCAGACAGGTGCTATTAAGTTAGATTAATGAGTGGAGTAGAGGTGGACTTTTTAAAGTCATAGTAACAGGTCTTTGAGAGCCAGAATTCTTGCTGTTTCTTAGGTGTTCAAATACTTCTGTTCAGCAGTGCAAGACAAATAAAATTCTTTAAAAATCATACAATGTGATTTCCTGAATTTTGTTTTAAATTCTGTCAGAGTGGGAACGCACCTACAGTGTGAATTTCAGACCCCTCCATGATTTCTAAGTGGGAGAACGTGCTTGCCCGTCCCTCCCTTTCCTGACTTGCCGGGCTGCATGCTCGGATAAGGGTCTGATATGGATTTTGGGGGGGACCCACAAGCCATTTTTTTTTTTTTTTTAATTTAGCGTGGAAGTTCCCCTTAAAATCTATACCACACCCAAAGGGCTTGGTATGGATGGGAGGGGGAACCCCACGCCTTCGTTAAATAATATTTTTAATTGCCGGCAATTCTTTTACATTCAGCTGTCAGTGGGGAACCCCGCTGACAGCTGAAACATTAACACATGGTTGTCACTACTAAAATACAATAATTAAATAAAATAACTCATGCAGTATTTTAGTAGCGTTTACGATTTTTCAGATTTTTGCTGAAATTTGGTTTTCCTGAAATTTGCAAACCGAGGTATAACTGTATGTGAATTACTGCAAACCAGCATCTTTTCAATGCTTTCAATACTAAAAAAATGCAGCCGAACATGCCACAAAGCAATGCTTTATGTTTATTTTTTTAAGTATATCAGGTATTTGTTGGACCTTCGTGGGCTTTAACCGCTAGCCTACAGGGCACTTATACCCCCTTCCTGCCCAGGCCAATTTCCAGCTTTCAGCGATGTCGCACTTTGAATGACAATTGCGCGGTCATGCAACATTGTACCCATATGAAATTTGTATCATTTTTTTGCGACAGATAGACCTTTATTTTGGTGGTATTTAAATCACCTCTGGGTTTTTTTTATTTTTTCTTAAACCAAAAACCACTGAAAATTTTGAAAAAAAAAAAAGTTTTAGTTTTTGTTATAAAAGTTTGTAAAGAAGTGATTTTTCTCCTTCACTGATATGCGCTAATGAGGCTGCAGTGATGGGCTGCACTGGTGGACACTGATAGGTGGCACTGAAAGGCAGCACTGATAGGCGGCACTGATGGGTGACACTGAAAGGCAGCTCAGATGTGCACTGATATGTGGCATTGATGTGCACTGGTAGGCACTGATATGTGGCACTGATGGGCACTGATGAGCACTGACACAAGGAACTGATGGACACCGACAGGTGGCGCTGCTGGGGATACACTGATCATCAGTGTACATGTCCCCTCCGCAGAAAGCTGATTACCGGCTCTCCTCTCGAGCTGTCAGCGTGACAGCTTGAGAGGAGAGAAATGCCGATAACCGGCATTTCCCTGTTTACATGTGATCAGCTGTGATTGGACACAGCTGATCACATGACTGAGCCGACATCTTCGGCTCTTTCTGTGATAGGTGATCCGCTGTGTCCGATGGACACAGCGCTCCGCCGATTGCCGCGCACTCCCTGAGCCGTGCATGCGTGGTAAGAATGGGAGGACGTCATATGACGTCCTCCCAGAATGAGAAAACCACCTTGCGTCCGCCATATTACTATATGGCGGGCGGGAGGTGGTTAAAAACAGCAAATGCTTACAAACAGGATAGTTTCTATGAAAGCGCAGTGGGAGTTTGTAACGGGAAGAGTATAAATACAAAATCTGTTTCTTGGGTTTCTTTCAAGAGAGAATATGGCTAAGAAAACAACATAAACCTTTTTGCTAGAACCATCAAAAAAATATTTCTTTGTTTAAAAAAAAAAAAAGTTACACCCGACATCCACCCACAAATTTTTTTTTTTTTTTTTTAAGACCCCCCCCCCCTACATATACACACACAGAGCGCCTACGCATCAGGATGTTGATTGCAATACACGTTACACATCGCTTTAGAACCACACCTCCTTAATGCTAAACCGATGACTAATAGGGGCTTTTGAAGTGTCGTCTATAGAAAATATAGGGTACTGAAGTTTGATTTTATAGGCACACAAAAATTTACGGTTTGGCATGTTGGGTATTTATTTCCTCAGCACAACCTCATTTTACCAAAAATTTGGGTCATTTGTTTGCCCTAAAATTCACTTAAGTGTGATTTTTACTGAAATGTTGTGTTTCCTAGACATCTGCAATAATATCATGTTACATACAAAACTGCAACTACCACTATTTTAATCTCTAGGATGTCTGCTTTTAGAAAAAAACAAGGAGGGCAACAACATTTATATACCACCATCTATCTCATTTTTATATATATATATATATATATATATATATATATATATATATATATATATATATATATATATATATACTAAAATTAGAAGGACGCAATGCAAAATGGAAATCTGTTCTTTTATTTTGCAGGTTTTAGTCAAGAAGACAATGACATTAATGTTTTAGGAAACAATTAGTAGTAGATCACAACAGACTATTTTCATTTCTCAACTTCCACATTATACCAACAGTTCCATTCTTTTTGTAATTCAGGTTCATTCTCTTATTTGGATATGTAGCACATGGATATTACCAGTTATGCACCACTGCTGACTTTGCTCACTCCAATTAAGGCCCAGGCAGGGGCGAACTGACCATTTAGAAACTCGGGCATTTCCCGAGGGCCCGGGGTCAGTAGGGGGCCTCATGAGATGCCCCTGGTACCTTTTTCATAGGCTTTTTTGAGTTTGGGCAAGGACACAGGGGCCTCATGATCCCCTATTGCCCGGGGGCCCCATGAGTTGTCAGTCCGCCCCTGGGCCCAGGCAAAAAAAAATAAAAAAAAATCTATGGACTTGTATCGATGTACATAAATAAAACTAATAAAATGACAGATCAATATACCATTACTGTAAAAAATATTGTGAAATGAACTTTAAAATTATTAAAGGCCAAGTAAAACTTCCATTTACCTTCTGTGGAAGGATCTGCAGGCTTCTTCACTTCTACATTAGTTTTCAGCCCACTGTCTGGGAAAAGCACTTCATAGGAATTTGGTAACTTAATACTCAATAGACCAGCAACCGCTGCCACCACACTATTCAAATTCTGAAGATAGAAGAAACCAAAACTTATTTAAAAGTGTATATAGCATATATAACTAAAAGGTTACCTTCACCAAGTACATATTTATTGTAAAACTTTACATTTGTTTGCCATGTTTAACCAGGGTTTTTAACAAACCGTTATATATATTTGACTCTGTTTCAAAGCTTTGATTTAGAAATGGCCATTTAATGCACTGGGGAAATCATAGCAAAATTCATATAAAACTATGGGGTCTGTCTAAGAAAAAATTTGCAGAGCCATTCATCCAGCAAATCTGAATGGACAATCCTAAGAATGCTAGCATTCTCTAGAAGTTTCTCTTTTGTTAAACACCTCCCATCCATAGGATGTACCCGGTTTGTCCTTGGTTAGGAAGAGTTTTTTTTTTTTTTAGGACCAGTGATTCTGCACAAAGTGAAAGTAATCTGAGCAGCTATAGAGCTACTGGATTACTGTTACAGGCAGTGGCGGAAGTGGCCTCCCCCCCCCAGCTGCCTTTACTGGGTTCTCCATCCCATTAAGGAGCCTGATAAAGATGCAACTCGGGGAATCCACTTCCTGGGACACAGAGGAACTGATGTTTGTTCCGCCACTGTGATGTTTGAAAGCAGAGATGATACAAATTGAAGAGACAATGTTTTCATCTCATGTAAACAAGCCATTACCGGCTTGTGAAAGCATTTGATGAAATGGGTTTGATCAAATGCTTTGGATCGCACCACATGTGAGGTATCGCCAGGAACGTCCAATCGATAAATTTAGCACCAGACCTCCTGTGCAACTCTAAACTGGTAACCTGTAAAGGCTTTTAAAGTGTTACTTATAAAAATTATTAGGTATCATAGTTTGGCACCATTCCACAGGCGTAGGCAATTTTAAAGCATGTCATGTTTGGTATCTATTGAACACTCCACCACCACTATGCATTCACCAGAATGCTACTGGTATAGTAGCAATTGATGATGATTGATGACCCTGCCTGAGTCTTCAGATCCCAGCCTGGGGGCTTATATAAAACTGCAAAAGTACCAGAATACTATAACAGACTGAGTGGACATTGAAGTGTGATGGAAAGTGCCTAAATGCCTACGTTCATATGGCAAAAGCGTTTCTTGGACTTAAAAAATTTGAGGAGGCAAGAACATGGTATCAGAAGATCATGGATATTGACTCCAGCAAAATGAAACTTGTGAAAGATTTTCTTCTAAGAGGATCTCTGGCTAAGGATTGTAATGATTGACCATCGATCATTGCTACTATACCGGTAGTATTTGAAGTTGGACACATTGCCGTTTTGTGTGTCTTGCAGTACCACTGACACATATATGGACTATACCTTTTCACATTGTTATTGTGATATACACTAGCACCTATATATTACACCGTATGGACTTTATTAATTTATTGTTTCACTGATTTTTTTTTGTTTTTGTTTGCACCTATATGTAAAAAATTTTTTTACTGTTTTGCAAAACTCTTGGATGTTTTATTATATGATTTTAGCACTGTAATTTACACACATATGTTACTGTGAGATTTATGGTCATTGTCTCTTGTGCTAGCTGCTTTTTGCTATACACAGCGCTCGCCATATACTATCATGTTTGGCCCTTGATCCCCTCATGTTTTGCATTGTATTGGTATTGTTCTGTCACATGTTCTGTCCCCCTTTGTAATGTACAGCGCTGAGCGAACTATTGGCGCTTTATAAATACTGTATAATAATAATAGTAATAAAAAAATCTATTTACTTGGCATTTCAGCTTTTTTATACCACCAAACAACTGGGTATTATATTGTGTTTTTGTACATAAAAATTCAACAAAGCTTATTTTTTTGCCAAAAATGTGCGTTTCAAAAAACGGCTGAGCAAATATCATTGACATAAAAATATGCAACACCCAACATTTTATTTTTTATCGCCTCTGCTTAAAAATATTTATAATGTTTGGGGGTTCTAAGAAATTTTCTAGCAAAAAAAATGCTGATTTATACATGTAGGAGAGGAATGTCATAATTGTCCTGGACTGTTACTGGTTAAAGAGAAGTGCATTTCCTATGCTCCTCAGCTCCACTTAGCGACCATAATGCAGTATTTTACTACTGCTCATAAGTAGAATTCTGCGATACAACCTAATCTTAAAAATGCTCCCACCCTCCTTCGAACACCTATATGAACTACCCTGTGGAAGAAAGATACATATACTTACCTATTTTCAAGCTGCCCTGGTTCAATCACACGGCTGGCTCCCCACTGTCAGCTAGCAGCAGCTTCAGGGCAGAGAAGGGAGCCCTGAAAACTAATGGCTCATGATAAGCCTATGGGTGATAACACAGCTCAAGCATTCCAGCTGCTGACAGAACTCTCTCTTTTTCCCTGTAGCTGAAGCTGGCTGACACAGAGGCGATCACGTGAGTGGCCTGAGAATAGGTATGTATATATATATATATATATATATATATATATATATATATATATATATATATATATATATATATATCTATCTATATCTATCTTTCTTACATGGGTAGGAAAAAAGCTTAAAGAACATTTGTTTTTGCTAAATTTAAAATATACAAGCAGAAATGATTTACTTTAAATCACAGTCTGACTGAAACCTGGTACAGTTCTGTATGAAGGAGAAGAAATAAGGTCCCTTACTTTGACTCATTCACACGGATATGTAGGTTTCAGTTTAAGATAGTAAAGCTCTTGCAAAGTCTTTTTTTTTTTTTTATAATGTGTTATACTTACCTGCTCTGTGCAATAGTACGGCACACAGCAGACCTGATCCTCTCCTTTTCGGGTCCCAGGCCAGTGCTCCTCCTCTTCTTGGTGTGCCACCATAGGAAGCCGCTTCATATGGTGGCACACCTGCCAGCTCAATCTGGAGCCACACTACCTGCATCTATAGACACAGCGAGACTCAACATCCCCCCCCCCATCTGTTTGACCAGCTTCACCTACCTTTGCTGCTGCTGCGGATACTGTCAGCATAACTGAAACCTCACTGCCTTTCCCCTTATCCCACGATATGGTTCCTCCAGCAGAATTCAGCATTATCTTATCAGAGCACTCTGGTGGAGCAGATAAAGCCTCTTTCACGTCTGGAAACACTGTACCAAGAAGTCAATCGAATTATTAGCAGAACAGATATTCAAGTGCTGTAAACTGTACAAATTACAAATCAGAATAAACATTTCAGGAACTGACCTGGTATGGCACAACGAGGAATTAGTGGTATCACTGGAGATAAGGCCCGTTCTTCCTCCTCTTCTTTCACCTCACACAATGAAGGGAACCGTTGTGTGTCTTCTCCAAGAATACTTTCAGGGGAGGAAGCTGGCACAATGCTGTCAGGAGAATCACTTTCTTCATCACTCTCCATCCTAAGGATACAAACAGCACAGTAGAACATTCTATTGTGGCAAAAAAATATTATATAAATCACTATCCATTCACTGATAAATGCAGGAAACCCTTATGGATCCATCAGTCTCTCCTCACCTGACATCTTCACTCTGGTTGTGTGGGGGAGTGGGAAGGGCAGCCAAAAGGTCCAAATTGCGCTCATCTGAGCCTGGTAGAAAAGAACAAACATGAGGGTGCTTTCATAATTACAAGCTTTGCATGCTATACTTCAACACCAGAAAAAATGTCCAGAAACTTGCTGGGTGCGGACAATATATTTATTTCAAAATTAGAATATGCGGTCATGTAAAAAATAAATAATGCACCATGGAAATGAATGGGCTTCATCAACATATTTGAACGGGCAAACATTAGATCTTTATTCAAGAAGTGCCCACAGATAAAAGGTGAAATATTTCAATAAGAACACAAGAAAAATGTCAGTTATAGTATATAAAAAATACCAATAATAGATGTAATGGTGTAATGTGGAAAAAGTACAACCTTGGCATCAAAAGCTGGTATTGCCCCTTGAGCAGAAATAACTGCCCACAAGTCAATGGCATAAATACAGTGAAATTTTTAACTGCTTGCAAAATTAATTTCCTTCTTTTCACTTTCTTCAAAATCCCCCTATAAAATTTCAATAAGAATCCAATCAGGGCTTTGAAAAGGGCAGCCTATAAACTTTCTAATTCGTTTTTAACCATTCCTTGGTGGATTTTACTTGTGTGCTTCAGATAATTGTGTTGAATGACTTATTTATGGGTCAACTTTTTGAACATATGGCCTCAACTTTTCATCAAGCACAATGATATGATGCAGGATTCATAGCTGACTTAATGACTGAGCTGCCTAGACCCTGAAATAGTAAAGCAACCCAACCCCAAATCAAAGCATTACCACCACAACGCTTCACAGTTATGAAGGTCCTCTCCAAAAATATGGTCTTTGGTTTGTAGTAAACATGAACGCATCAAACATGACCAGTCTTCAGCACAGTGTTGCAGAAGACCTAGTCTTTGCTTTATTCCAATGTTCTTTATGTGCAGCAAAGGCTTTTTATTAAATATGTAAACTCAATATTTCATACTCCTCATATGTGCCTGCTGTACCATGTAAGAAAAAAAAAGTGTCCTGTTTTCTTTGTATTGCTTCCTTTGTGTGAAATGCCTGGTGTTCCTGCCAGTCCTTCTGCTTTCCTATTAAAAACTGACCACGCTAGGTATTAGACCACCTATAGGGTGGGGGAGACGCATCTCACTTTTTTGCTGTGGATGCTTTATCACAACTGTTTTTAAACTTTTTACATGTAATTTTTGGTGTTCGTTTTTATCTCGATTGTTGTAAGAGATTGTTCAGTCTGAACTTTCTGATTGTCAATTACCTCATTCCAGCTTGTATACATCTATGTTGAATGTCTTTTACTTGAGCTGTCTACAGGGGGGTGGTATTAAGTCAAGGTCATTATGGTGGCAACACTGACTGTGCTGTACACATTAATGTACTGTCTAACTCAAGCTGATATCTTCCTGCACTTGACTGCGATTCCAGCGATCTTCCCTTCTTCAGTAGACCACAATGTATGCCTGAGCATCGGCCATTCAACCGTGGATTTTTAATTAAAGCGGAGCTCCACCCAAAATGGGAAGTTTCGCTTTAAAGACTGGTTCCCCGCTCCCCATTAAGGACTGGCATCTTTGGTGAGTGGGCCCGCAAATTTGACAGGTACCCGCTCCCACTTCTGCTGTGATCACCTAGGCGATCGGAAGCGAAAGTTGTCCTCCCTCCCCATAGTCTTCTAGGACATGTGACAGGTACCAGAAGACTACGGGACCATTCAGGAAGCACAGCACTACTCGCACATGCGCAGTGGGCACCCGGCTGTGAAGCCGTAAGCTGTCACAGCCGGGTGCCCACAATGAAGATGCCGGCACCTGGAACACCAGTCGGCTGGTGAAACGGCTGCAGGGAGGGCACCGCGGGATCGTGGGACTGGTGAGTGGCTGTTTTTTAAAAGTCAGCAGCCACAGTTTTTTTTAGCTGCTGACTTTTTGACAGTGTGAGTGGAACTCCACTTTAAGGAGGTAGAAGCGTTAATTTTCATTTCTCTTTGCCTATATGCTTCTTATGGGCAGCAAAGGCTTTTTATTAAAGAGTATGAAAACCCCAACTTCATATTCCTGATATGTGCCTACTGTACCATGTATGAAAAAGTATCCTGTTCTTTTTCCATTGCTGTCTTTGAGGCTGGTGTTCTTGCAAGTCCCTGTCCCTATTAAAAACTGGCCACACTACGCATCAGAGCACAGTATGGTCAGTTTTCTGGTTGCACTGGGAGCTAATCCAATGATTAGGCTTGCACTGACATGACCCCCCCCAAGTGATTGTACTTTTTCCATATGACAACTCAACATATTTTTTTTTTTTTTATTAATGTGATCATGAAAATGAATACACCATAACTTCATGCGGCATTTGTTCAAATATGCCACCTCTACCTGCATCCACTATTTGAATCAAGGTGTAATGATTGCCCACTCATATTATATATAATCATACCAAGCATGCAGATTTCAACAATGATAAGTAAAAGTGCTTCTGTCAGCAATTCAATATTTGAACCCCTCTGTTTTCAATGTACAACACTTAGGCATAAAAACTGATCACACCTTTTTTAACCTCTGATTCTACACTGTTTTCAGGTTCCTTCTTAGTCTCTGTCAGCTCTTCAGCTGCTGTTACACCGTTCACCATTTTCTGCTGCACAGATGGAGGTGGAGTTGGAGGCAGCGATGAAGGTGGTGTAGGGGGATTGCTGAGGTTATTCTGAAGAGGCAAAAAAAATGAAACGTAAACAATTACCTCTTTATTAAAAAAATAGCGTAATGATTCTGTAAATTCACATGATGTCCTTTTAGGCATTAACAAAAGGTACCTTGCTTAGCAGTTGAGTGTAGTAGTCTGGTATGCTATCCAAAGCTCCACTACCAAAAGTGCCTTTCAATGGACTTTTGCCATCAACTGGACTACTGCTGCCAAACGGAGCAAACAGGCTGAAGTTTGCTGTGATTGAAGGTTCCATCAGTGGCAATAGAGAAAGCTCCTGCAAAACCAAAATATTTCGTTAAGTTCAATTTTTAGGTCTTTTAATGGTGTAATCTTCCAGTAAAGAAACATTTAAAATAATAAACTGAATTTTAAAATGCATTCCCATCAAAGAAGGTATTTCCTAATGCCTTGCAGAAAAATATTTCCCCTAATCTGAAAGATTTATTTTGCTTCCGAATGACAATACAAACTGCCAATGAAATAAAAGGTTTGAACACATACATTTTTTTGGAGTCCATTAAGGCACACCAGAATTCTTTCAACTCTGGGTGATACTGCTGTCTAAGTCTAGGTTCACACCTATGTGTTTTCCGTTGCGTTTTGCAGAAACTCACAGCAGTCCATTTATCATGATTACCTATGGGACAGGTTCACATCTCCACGTTTTCACCTGATGTGTTTTTTGGAAAGGGTCAGGGACATTTTAAAATGCAAAACGTTGCTTTTTTGGTTCAATAGACTTCATTGGAGACACTGCAGAAAAATATGTAGTGTGCTTTTGATGCATTTTTGCACTTTAATCTGTCCAGCAACAAGTTGGAAAAAAAATCCAAAAAGCATAGAAAAAAATTTAACAAAAAACACAAAATGCACCGCAAAAAGCACTGCAGAAACTGATCAAAACGCAAGCAGCATAGGTGTGAACCTAGCCTAAAGGCGTAAAAAAAAAAACAAAAAAACAAAAAAAAAAGGAAAAAAAAAACCAACCCAAACCAATGTAGACAAGCCTATGATAAATAACCCTTTCTACTACCAGCATGACTCGTTTTTGTAGCATCTTTTACTACAGTACAGGACACAGAAATCTATTCACAGATCATGGGTTATATGCCACTACTGTTAGGTGGACAATAGCAAAAGTTTGCTGGGTCACCTCTAACCACACACACATACATTCCACTTTTGTTAGCGAGCCATAGAGAGATCATGGAGAAGAGAGGGGAGGTACCTGTCCTGTACTGTACTCAAGATACAGAATTCCTGGTTTGTATTCTACAGATCAAGACACAGGAACTGATTTACAGACAATGGGAGGATCCTAAACAATCAAAAAAAGAAAAGGCGGCCAGAAAGGCCTCAAAACAAATTGTTAACGGTAAAAAAAAAAAAAAAAAAAAACACCTGCTGCAGGAGCAACATCGGAGAGTGAATAGCTGCCTAGTAACCAATGGGAAAAATAAGCTTTGGCTCTACTCAAAGTGGGAGCATAGAACTCTACATGCTGTATAGGCCCCACAACCAGATTTTAACAGAGAAGCAAGAGAAGGAAGGACTTGTTCCTAGATGGTAGAAGCCCCATGAAAGAAAGAAAAGAAAAGAAAAAAAAAAAAAGGTCAAAATGAACACCCAGGTGGCTTGGAGCCAGGGCCGTCTTTAATATTGATTGGGCCCTGGGCAAACACTTTCTTGGGCCCCCCATGCCATTTTGCTCTGCATCCAATATCTAAAAAAAACGAAAAATACACATAGACCTCCCCCATACTACCCCGATCATTACACAGGACCCCCTCCTCCATACTACCCTCATCATTATACAGAACCCCCTCTCCCATACTACCCTCACCATTACACAGGGCTACCTCCCCCATGCTACCCCCACCATTACACAGGACTGCCTCCCCCATGCCACCCCCACCATTACACAGGACTGCCTCCCCCATGCCACCCCCACCATTACACAGGACCGCCTCCCCCATGCCACCCCCACCATTACACAGGACCGCCTCCCCCATGCCACCCCCACCATTACACAGGACCGCCTCCCCCATGCCACCCCCATCATTACACAGGACCACCTCCCCCATACTACCTCCACCATTACACAGGACCCTCTCCCCCATACTACCCCCTTCATTATACAGGACCCCCTTCCCCAATCTACCCCCTTCATTACACAGGACCCCTTCCCCCATACTACCCCCTTCATTACACAGGACCCCCTCCCCCATACTACCCCCTTCATTACACAGGACCCCCTCCCCCATACTACCCCCTTCATTACACAGGACCCCCTCCCCCATACTACCCCCTTCATTACACAGGACCCCCTCCCCCATACTACCCCCTTCATTACACAGGACCCCCTCCCCCATACTACCCACTTCATTACCCTGTGAATCCCTGTGAATGGATGGACTACAAATCCTGTCTGCCACTGCAGCAGACGTCTTGCAGTTCTCAATGAACTGTAGGGGTGCTGGTCAGCACTCATAGTTCATGGACACTTCCTACAGCTTACAAAGTCAGTACAGAGGTATAGGTAAAAAGCTGTGGGCAGTGTCTGCAGGAGCCTGGTGAATGGTGGCATTAGAATTAGGGGAAATTAGGTCTTCCTGCCCTGTAAGGAAGGTCTGGGCATTGTAGCAGAGCTGTGTAAATCCTAAAACTGGATAGAAAGACAAATCATTTGGCAGATAAAACAATGACCTTATCTGAATTTCATCTCTGTATCTAGAATTTTGCCTTGAGTTCAACGATATTGTTCTAATGCAGACCCAGAAAATGATGCACAGCATCATTTAACCCAAATTTAGTGAAGTCAGGGCACCCTGGCCAGAGTTTGCAGTACCACTGCACAAAATGGCTCTCATATGTCACTACCTCAACCCAGAATATAGGACCACTCAATAAGAAGACAAAAAAAGACGATACTGCTCATTACATGACCAGCCACAAAGCAGATGAAAAAAATAAGTAAGTCTACTACAAATGTGTTGCAGATGAGACACTGGTGAGCGAGAAATTTGAGTTTGGATTTAAACAGACATAACTGAGAAGATGGGGAGGAGAAAATCTATAATGGGAACCATGTTCCTCAGGGTAGGTTCTCTTGTCATGATCACAGGCCACCCACCTCCTATTCCAGGCACTAAGAGACATGGAGAAATGGGAACAAACTCCTACTATATTTATACCTAGCTAGAATGCACTACAAGTCACATATACAGTGGGGATCGAAAGTTTGGGCACCCCAGCTAAAAATTTGTATTAATGTGCATAAAGAAGCCAAGGAAAGATGGAAAAATCTCCAAAAGGCATCAAATTACGATTAGACATTCTTATAATATGTCAACAAAAGTTAGATTCCCATCATTTACACTTTCAAAATAACAGAAAACAAAAAAATGGCGTCTGCAAAAGTTTGGGCACCCTGCAGAGTTAATATCTTGTACTGCCCCCTTTGGCAAGTATCACAGCTTGTAAACGCTTTTTGTAGCCAGCCAAGAGTCTTTCAATTCTTGTTTGAGGTATCTTTGCCCATTCTTCCTTACAAAGGTCTTTCAGTTCTTTGAGATTTCTGGGCTGTCTGTCACGCACTGCTCTTTTAAGGTCTAGCCATAGATTTTCAATTATGTTGAGGTCAGGAGATTGTGAAGGCCATGGCTAAACCTTCAGTTTACGCCTCTTGATGTAATCCCCTGTGGATTTCGAGGTGTGTTTAGGATCATTATCCATTTGTAGAAGCCATCCTCTCTTTAACTTCAGCTTTTTCACAGATGGCATCAAGTTACCATCCAAAATTTGCTGAAATTTTATTAAATCCATTTTTCCTTCTACTCGTGAGATGTTCCCTGTGCCACTGGCTGCAACTCAACCTCAAAGCATGATTGATCCAATCCCATGCTTAACAGTTGGGCAGAGGTTCTTTTCATTAAATTCTGTGCCCCTTCTTCTCCAAACGTACCTTTGCTCATTCCGGTCAAAAAGTTCCATTTTAACCTCATCGGTCCACAGAACTTGTTTCAAAAATGCATCAGGCTTGTCTATATGTTCATTTGCAAAGTTCAAACGATGATTTTTGTGGTGAGGACATAGAAGAGGTTTTCTTCTGATGACTCTTCCATGAAGACCATATTTGTACAAGTATCTCTTTATAGTGGAATAGTGTACCACAACTCCAGTGTCTGCCAGATCTTTCTGGAGGGATCGTGCAGTCAAACGTGGGTTTTGAATTGTTTTTCTCACAATCCTGCGAGCTGTTCTGTCTGATATTTTTCTTGGTCTTCCAGATCTTGCTTTAACTTCCACTGTTCCTGATGACTGCCATTTCTTAATTACATTCCGAACAGAGGATATTGACATCTGAAAACGCTTTGCTATCTTCTTATAGCCTTCTCCAGCTTTGTGCGCGTCAACTATTTTCAGTTTTCTAGACAACTGCTTAGAAGAACCCACGGTGCTGATTGTTGGGGCAAGGTCAGATGAGTCTGGGCATTTAAAAACCTTTGAGATTGACATAACCTGGTCTTCCCAGGCGATGATTGAGAACAATCCATGACACTGGCAGGTCTCAGCTTTGCAAAGGGGGCAGTGCATGCTATAAATTCTGCAGGGTGCCCAAACTTTTGCAAACGCCATTTTTTTGTTTTCTGTTATTTTGAAAGTGTAAATGATGGAAATAAAATCTAACTTTTGTTGACATATTATAAGAATGTCTAATCTGTAATTTGATACCTTTTGGAGATTTTTCCATCTTTCCTTGGCTTCTTTATGCACATTAATACAAATTTTTAGCTGGGGTGCCCAAACGTGTGTGTGTGTGTGTGTGTGTGTGTGTGATAAAGTCAGTAATGCTAGTGTCCACAGTGAGTAACTACATCAGACCCACACAGACCATCAGCTGAAAACTGCCGGGCATGATCTGCAGCCAATCCATCAGATAGCTAACCTGTGTAACAGCTCTACCCTAGCTTGCAGGATATCAGCGACAGATGGAGTGCATTGGTTAAAAGTAGCTTTTATTGTAAAACACTGTATCCTTAAAAAACCAAATAACCTCAATGTATCCTTCCAGGGAACAAACAGCCAGCCATCTGAAACTGAGCGAGAATGTCCTGGATGGTTTAAAGTCACACAGCTGCCTCTTGGCCGGAGAGGTGGAGGGGAGCTAGGGCTGACAGAAGAAGGTTCTCATGTAGTGAGCCACACATACCCTCGAGGGAGCGACCGGGAATACCTGCTTACCCAATGCTGGAATCGAGGGAAAGTCCAGGTGACAGATGGATAAGACACCCCACCAGGGAAGCAGAAAACAACCCACTCGACTCCTCCTGTCTGGAACCAACCACTTGGGCAGAGGCAGAAATTGTTGCTGGAGCCTAGTGAAGTCCCAGAATTCCCTGCACCTGTTTGCTACTTTGGATGTCTGGAGCCTCTCGCTACCACCAGTACTGCGCACCAGAAACACTGACCATGTATTTGCTTTCCACAATGCCCTGCTCTGCTCACCCATGCTACAGCAGCAACCTGTGACCACACCTCTGCACTGTGCCTGTCTGTCTCCTTGTCTGCTGGCAGCAGGGGCTGAAGGGGCAACTGCTTTGGGTCCCACAACGACTGGGCCTGGGGCAGCTCCCCCTTTTGCCCTCCGTTAAAAGACAGCCTTGCTTGGAGCAGGAGGAAGGGGAGGATATTTCAGTGAGATTAGGTTCTCGTGTAGACACGCCATAGGAGGTCATACCTGACCCCCAACCCACAATCCCCAAGGGGATTACTGGCAAAATGTTGCGTCAGCTGGCAGAACATGGCAGGAAAATAAAAAATGCTTCAAGGGAAAACAAAAACCTTTGGAGGTAATGCGAACACCGGTCTCCTGGCTATCCTGTACCCAAGTGGAAGACAAATCCAAAGAAGGTTACCAGTTGACGGGGACAGAAAAAGGAGCTGTCAGACAGATGCTTGGAAGCCTAAACCCACAAACTCCAAGTTAAGACTTAAAGGATAAGTACACCTTTCGTAACATGGCACAATGGACCAGCCCCATTCCCCAATTGTGACAGCTAGCAGGGGAGAGAAGATCCCCCGCTATCTGTCACAATGTAAAAAAAATAAATAAAAAACGGGTGGTGAAAGGAATTGCCTGGTTTGGCCCTGAATGTAGATGCCTGGAGAGAACAAAAGTCAAAGACAAGGCATACTGAGAAACCCTCTTAGTGGGCAAGAGTGCTTTTCCTAACTTCTTGATGGAGACACTCAAATACTCCACAAAAAAGCATTCACCTAAAAAAAAAAAAAAAAAAAAAAAAAGAAATCGCATCCTTTCCCATCTTTTCTTAGAGCTAGGTTCAGTTGTCCAGCATTTCAGCCAAAGAAATATCCACATCTGTACAGAGGCAAAATACAGGATACCCAACAAAGCACATTGCTTATCCTGTTCATGCAATAGTGCAGGGCTGCCTGTAAACCGATCCAATTTATGCTGGAAGGAGGGGCTAATGCCACTAGAGTACATTGCCACCCAATGACCAGACCCTAAGTGTACCACCATAGCATGTAAAATCATCGGTAGCTATGCTGCTCTGAACATGCCTCCTTCCCTATATCTCCAAGCTCTCATCAGGTGCAGGCCCAGGAGCGCTTTCCTGCTCAGCGGTTATCTTTGTCAAGTAGAAACGACAGGCTGCATTCTGATGCTGTCTCCAATGTAAAACCAGCTTTAATAAAATGGATTCACGACATAAAAGTCTTGCTTGTCCACATCCCGATATAAAGCATTTACCACCACAAAGGGCTTAATCTCCATGAAACACATTGGAGGGGGAACTGAACAGGCAAAACTACAGGTTTTGAATCCTCTATTTGTTATATTAAAGCTGATTTACATCAGTAATCGCATCAGTGCGTGGCCAGTTCATTTCAACTTAATGCCGCCGTTGTACTAGTAACTACATTTGGTTGTGCAGTCAGTCCGGATGGGGAAAAAGAAACCTTGAGCATAGCCTTAAAGTGCTTATCCATAGGATCCCTAAAAGTAGGCAAGTCCTTAACCAGGACCAGAAGAGTCATACTTATGAAAAAGATAGCTGTGCCTACCTAGGGAACAACCCAAATATCCTTCACTATGGGCATTGTAAAGCAATGCTGGATACAATAACTAAAAGAAAGTCATACACACACACACACACACACACACACACAATAGACAGGTAGTCACACACACAGGTACGTTGAACCAGCATTTACACCATTAATTATTCTAAGCATGTGAAAGACCCACTAGCGGTTGAACACCTGCCTAGCACATCATAGCATTCACTCGGCACTCCAAGAAATAACAGAATCCAACTGCAATATTCTTTCATTGTCAAAACCTCCACTTTTATCACACGACACACAGGAGGATATATCTTATAGTCATCACAATCTGCATAACAACACACACCAATAATAATGTGAGCATTAGAGCATGAAATAGACACATCTTTTGACAGCGTCACAGCATAGAATACATTACCAAAGCTATGGGAAGACGGGAAGGAACAGACCTCATTGGAGCCATAATGCACAGGGGGTCGAGGGGAAGCCGTAAACGTGACCAATCGATGAGCCCATATAGCCTTGGCAAAAGTCCCAGCGTCAGAGCATCCTCGTCTGCATAGGAAGGCTGCTCCCCATTGATCCCTCCTCTTAAGCTCCCTGTTTTAAACCCTTTTTCTGGCAGCTTTCCTGAATTGGGCAGGCGCCACACCCACTCTAGGAGGAGCTAGCAGAAAGGTTCCACAAGGATAACAAGAGTCACGCCCAGCCACTACACCTAACAAACATTTATCTAAGAATATTACACTTATCTACCCTAAACTTAAAGTTTTCTAACTTCTCAAACAAGTAGACATCTTTAATTGCACAAACAAGTTCTTATCAAATTTAAGCAGTCTAATGTAACATTAGATGCCACAAACATGATCTACCAAACAAACACTCCTTATTTGCTTTAAGCAGTCTAATATCTTGTGACTCTGTTCCTTGGGCCTAGAGAAATTACATCAATGTCTCATGCTCCTGGCATCTGGGCGAGCAAAAATGCTTCTTTTTAAAAATTACCCAAGAAAGAAAGGGTCCAAGGCTAACGCATTTCAAAGGCATTACAGGCATGAACAGGAAACACATTAGGAGTTTTTTGTTTCCTGGAAACCATGCTGCTAACTTTTGGGCCTTTGGGCACAGTAGAGTCAAACGTAGACATATGCATACCTCTTCTATAAGCACTAAAATGGTATCTTTCAATTTTGTTGACACCGCGACAGATGGACCTCCTTCTACAAACAAATATGATTCAACAGAAGAGCCCCACTTATTACAGTGTCCACTTCCATGTTTGGTTTCCTCTCACTCTTCTAATTCAGAGTCTTTTGACTGGTCAAAAAACTGTAAGCCCTAGCTTTTTTAAATAATTTTTTGAAAATTGTAAGTTTCTTATGGGTGGAAACATAAATAGGAAAAGCGCAGAAACTCAGACCACGTTGCCTCCGATTCTGAGGACAGGGGGAGCCTGATTCTCTGATCACGGCAGACATCTTCACTGATCCCCAGCAAGTAACAGATCAATGCTTGGGACCGCAGAGAGTGGCCATTTCTCAGTAAAATTACTTTTAACCTCCCCCTGTGTTTGGAGTGCTCCGTTGCAGCTTACAGCCATCAGAATTGGAGACTTTCTGCATGGTGCCCAATCTGCTGAAAGTATAACCAGATTCAGGTGATATTTGCACTGACCCTTCAAGGACTGGGTTGCCCCACAGTTGGATCTCAGCTTTGGAGCTGTATAGCAGCTGGAGGAGACTAAAATGCTGTATTAGAAATCCAGGAACAATGCCTGTCACATCATTACAGGCCAGCCCCTTTCCCATTTGTGCATGGGTTCCAAGGTGCAATCCTTGCAGCGCAAAGACATAGGGCACTTATCCAGAAAATAAACACCCTCAACTCCAGTGGCCTGGTGTGGTGCACAGTGTGTAATTTGTCTTGATGGAAGAGATCACTGCTCATACCTAGAACTATGTTCTCTCCCAGATCCATCACCTAGGGACACTAGCAAAAAACTGAGGATCACATGGTGAAAGGTGTTCTATGTGGGAGTGTTAAAGCTTAAGTGGCTTTGGCAATGTCCACTTACTTTAAGGTGCAGCATATAACCCATCTGTTATGAGTGACAGACTGTATCCTGTACTGTACAATAAAGAAAAAGAAGTTACGCTTTGACACAGAAAAGCTGAAGAGACATCTGTCCTCATAGGACACCAGCGATAAACCTAAGCATGAAGGTAGAAGGAGGGGTTAATTCTGGTCTGGTCTCAGTTTTTTGTTTGCAAGTCTCCAATCCTTCTTTAATTCTTCACATTGCAAAGGGCCACAAGTTTAAACGGAAAGTTTCTATGCGATAGGTATTCCTATATTGTATTGCAAAACAAGGGATTGTACATGATACCAGGATAGCGATCATGCTATCTGCAGGGCTTCGCTGAGTATGAAGTATAAAATGTTCATATACAATGGATAAAATCTGGCTGCAAGGCAATACCACATTTACCTGTTTCAGCTGCTTCACAATAGCATCTGGTGATTTTAAGCTGTCTTCTCTCCTTATCTTTTTACGAGAATTTGGTACTTTTTCATTAGTCTTCTGTGTCCTTTTTGGCTTTGGTACAGCAGCTTTTTTTGCACAAGGGTCCTTAAAAACAAACAAACAAAAAAAAAAAAAAAAACACATAAATCCTCTCTCTGGGCACCTGGGACTGTTTCCTTCCCCTACACCCTATCACCAACTGCCTGGTCCATGGTTTTCTTTCCATCTTAGAATCTTCTTTTCTTTCTTGTCCTTGTTCATACTTTGTCTATTACTTTCTGTGCAGCTTGTCCGCCCGACGTAATGTCAATACCATTAAACGTACCTTCTGCCTATACTATTAACTATTGTATATACAATACAGGCATGAAAATAGCTTCACCAGTCCTTTTTGTTCCACAAGGGGGAACTGCTGAGGCTTCAGCAGTGAGGTAATGAGCCCAGCTGAAGGTAGTGAGCTCATTAGGGCCTCTATAAAACTTCCCAGCCTGCTTAGGGAGTTGCTCCATCCTGGAACTAGATCTGTGCCTGAGTAGGCTGGGGAGCAACATACTTATCTGTGTGGTGAGACAAAGGCCTGTGTGGCTAGCCTCCAACTGATAGGGACTCGGTGTAGCATAAGGCTGTACCTAGTGGATAGCTAGGGAAGTTATTGTATAGTAAGTGGCCAAGTTGGCAAGGATTTAATTTCAGGTTTCTTTTTGGTTTGATGTTTTTCTTGTAAATAGTGTAAATAAACAGCACCTTTTTGTTTTTCACCTACACTTCTGTTTTGCTGTGTATGTGTATATATATATATATATATTTATTATGAAGTAGAACTGCTCCAGTAAAAAAGAAACACTTGGCTTGAGAGGAGATTTGCGACAAAATACACTACTTTTGCCAGCGTTGTACCAAGCATGTACGCATCTCTTGTGTTATCATTCATGGATGGGTTCTCCCATTCATGTCAAATGCAGAGAGAGAGCAAGCACACAGCAAGAGTGCTTTGATAACTTTTAAAATACACTTTAAATAATGGTCAACTTACGTCTTTATTACGAGGCGTCGCTTGTAACTTCTGCTCCAAAACTGTCAATTTGCTGTCTATGTGTCCATTGATGTCTGTATGAATGCCTTCTGCGGAGCGCTGTGAAGCAAGCTGCACAGTCTTAGCACGCAGCAGTTTCTGCAGTAAGAGATGTCCAGCCTCTCCTTTGGCTCCAACAGATGCTGGGTCACAATTTGTTTCACATTTTAAGTCCTGACTCCCAGACACACCTTCCTCCACATACTCTTCTTTAGGAGGCTTAGGTGGCTGCGTCCTTTCACCATTTTCTTGTGGAGGATTTGTAACAATTTCTTGCTTGGTCTGATCTTCTGTTTCCATACTTTCTTCCTGAGATGTTGTCTTTACTGGCATGTCCCCAGTGTCATCGGGGCCAGACTGGCCAAGAACCTCCTTGGGAGATCCAGTACCTTTGGATTCCTTGGTAGCAGTGTCAGAGTCAGTCACCTCTGTTGATTTAATATCTGGTGCATCAGTGACCTGAACTGCTGTTTCAACTTGAATAGCAGTTGGTGTACTAGAGAGTGGAGATTCTGAATTTTGGCTTTGGCTGGATGCTGCTTCGGGCAAGTCAGTGCAAGGCTGAGAAGTCTGAATATGTTGGTCTGGGGAACTGCTGTGACTCTCTGGCTGTGAGGCGGTTATGCTTCCTGAACACTGAGCAAGGAGATCAGAAGGCTCTTTCTTTGGCTCCTGTAAACTCTCAAGTTGTAACTGTGCTTGCTGCTGACGTAGCTGCTGTAAATGCATTTGGAGCTGCTGCTGTAATTGAAGCTGTCTCTGGGGTGGTTGATTCAGCATCTGCTGTTTAAGCTGCAGGATGTGTTGCACTTGCTGAATCTGCTGTAACTTCTGTTGTTGCATTTGTTTCAACTGTTGAACATTATGGGGCTGACCTTGAGAAGACTGTTGTGGCTGTGTTTGTTGTATCTGTTGAACCTGAACTACAGTTTGCTGCAACTGACTTTTTACATCATGAGACTGCTGCTGAGTTAACTGTAGCTGTGCCTGCTGCAGCTGCAATTGCATAGCTTGTTTATGATGAACTTGCTGTTTCAATTGTAACTGCTGCATTTGACTTTGTGCTTGTCCCATTTGTTGAATCGGTTGTGGGTTCTGTGTCCCTGCTTGTTGTATGAGCTGCTGTTGTACTTTTATATTCTGAAGTTGTTGCAGTTGTATCTGTGTGTTTTTGCTTGGTGTCTGCAACTGCGGAGACTGAACATGCTGCTGTTGTGGCACCTGGTGCTGAAACTGTGGCAACACTGCAGTCAACTGAGCCTGTGGCTGCTGCTGCAGTTGTGGCACTGCTTGACTCTGTGAATTCTGCTGCAAATGAGATGCCTGATGTATTTGCTGCTGTGCATGCTGGACATGTTGCAAATGCTGTTGCTGACCAGTAATCTGTTGCGGTAACCCTGGGAAAGAGGACAGTGACTGATGTTGTCCCTGTAATTGCGGATTTTGCTGCGTTTCACTTTGCGGCAAATGCAGCACCAGATTTTGTTCCACTGGTTGAGTTGGTTCTTTGCTTTGCGATTGAAGCATTTGATCAGCTTGCTGTGCAATATCTGTCTGTGGATGCTGCACATCCTGCTGCTTGTTTTCTGCTTGCTGTGACAATGGAACCTGAAGTACATGTGGCAACTGAGGTAATTCCTGCTGCCCCTCACTCTGCAGTGTAGCTGCTTCCAACTGTGTTTTATGTTGCCCTTGCAAATGTTGCTGAGCTGGAGATGCAGTTTGTTGCAAATGTGGCAATAGATGTTGCTTAACCTGCTGCAGTGGTGACTGTTGCAACATTTGTTGCTGTGTTTGGATCATCTGCATATGATGCTGCTGTTGTGTTTGCTGTAATTGCTGCATTTGCTGCAACTGTTGTGTATCTAAAACCTGTTGCGTTTGCTGAGCAAGTTGTACCTGTTGCTGTTTTTGTTGAAGTTGTATTTGCTGTTGCTGCTGTGCTTGTTGCAAGAGTTGTTGCTGTAACAGTTGCAATTGTTGTGGGTTTTGCTGTAACTGTTGAATTTGCTGTTGTTGAAGTTGCTGTGTTGGTTGCAATGGTTGCTGCTGCTGTGTTTGCTGCAATTGCTGGAGCTGCTGCAGCTGTTGTTGAGCCTGCTGCAATTGCTGAAGCTTTTGCTGCTGTTGAACTTGCTGCAACTGTTGAAGTTGCTGCTGTTGTTGCTGCTGTAATTGCTGGAGTTGCTGATGTGCTTGTTGCAGCTGCTGAAGCTGTGACTGTTGCAATGGTTGTGTCTGTTGCGCTTGCTGCAACTGCTGAAGTTGTTGTGTTTGCAATTGTTGAATTTGCTGCAGTTGATGCTGTAGCTGCTGAATCTGCTGTTGAATTTGTTGTGATGTTTGTTGTGGCTGCTGCTGTGTTTGGATCATCTGTTGTATTTGCTGAGATTGTGACACTGGTTGGATTTGTTGTGCCTGCTGTGATGGCTGAATTTGTTGCGGTGTTTGTATGGATGATTGAGTCTGCTGATGACTTTGCTGAAATTGTTGAAGCTGTTGTTGGGTTTGCTTCAACTGCTGATGCTGCTGTTGGGCTTGTTGCAGCTGCAGTGCTTGCTGTGGAGACTGAACTTGTTGCAGTGGTTGTGCTTGCACCTGATGCTGTACTTGCTGCTGAGTTTGCTGCATTTGTGTAATCTGATTTTGATGCGTTTGTTGTAAATGCTGCAATTGCACTTGCTGACGCTGTGGTGGAGCTTGTGGCATCTGATGCTGTACTAGCTGTGTTTGCTGAAGTTGCTGCAACTGTTGCTGCTTGAATTGTTGGGATTGCTGCACTTGTTGCAACTGATGTTGGATTTGTTGGGCTTGCTGTAATTGGTGTTGCTGCATTTGCGTTGACTGAGGCTGTGCTTGTATTTGCTGAAGTGACTGAACCTGCTGCGTCTGCTGCAGCTGAGCTGGATTTTGTTGTTGAAGTGGATGTACTTGCTGTTGCACTGGATATTGTGGTATCTGCTGCTGATTAGAAGATACCTGCTGAGGCATTCTATATTGAGGTGGAGGTTGCTGGGTCAAGTGACGCAAGCTTGTTGTCGTCTGTGCATGCTGAGCAGCAACAGATTCCTGGTTCTGACCAACACTATGTCTTACAACACCTGGAGATTTTAATAAGGAGCTCTGATCAAGTTCATTTGCTTGTGGCATTTCAGCAGTGTTTTCTGCTGCCAATTTCTGTACAGTTACAGAAGTGCTATCCTCTGTATAATTTGACTGTTCTGTCCCAACTGTTCCAACTTGTTGACCTGAGAAAACACCTCTAGATGGTGTCTGACTACCAGGTGCACCATTTGATAATACAGCATGTGATGCCACAGACTGCATATTATCTTGCTGTGCAGCTTGTCTAAGAGCTTGGGCCTGAGCCTGTTGGTGTCGCTGAATCAAAATAGCCTGCAACTGGTGCAATTGTTGGGGTGTCAAGTGTCTCAGCTGGGGATTTTTTGCAATAATACTCTGAAGCTGAGCCCTTATTTGTGCCATGAGCTGGGTATTCTGCAAAGCCATCAGATTAGCAGCATAAGGAGCCTGTTGGCCACTTAGATTTGGTCTTTGCTGCCCTAAGGGTTGAGAGAGGATCTGTCCAACATTAGGTTTGGCCTGTTCATTTCCCTGTCCTTGTACAGGATTTTGTCCTAGTACGTTTTGCATCTGAATTACACTTGTTTGTTGTGATGTTACAGCAGCCATGTGTGTGTTCTCCTGACTGAGAGGTTGTTGAGGATTTGGTAGTTGAGTCCCAAGGCTTTGTTGTTGAGGAGAAAGGATAACATTCTGCTGCTGCCTTACAGACTGCTGCAATGGGCTTGTTGAATTGAACAGAGCCTGCTCCTGTTCAGAAGACTGGTTTATCTGCTGCCTATCTTCTGATGACTCCAAAGGCTGCAAATCTGTTTCTTGGCTCAGGGATCCCAAAGAATTCTGGCTTAACTGTTCTTGAGTTTGTGACTCACTAGGATCTGGAATGCCTGTACTTGAAGCTCGCTGTTGTTGCTGTCCTTGAGTTTCAAGTGTACCCTCTTGAAGCAGTGAGGCATCAGTCATAGGTACATCCTTTGCATTCATAATTTGCTGAGTGTTAACACTTTGTGGATGACCTGGGAGGTTTTGGTTTGTGGGCTGTATCTGTCCTGTATTTGGATGCTGGGATAATGTATTACCTCCTTGGCTTAGCACTGTTTGCTGCTGCATATGAGGAGACACGCCAACTAAGTTCTGCTGGGGCTGTGACAAAACAAGACGAGGCCCTACGATATTTTGTTGCTGAGCAATTGGTGAAGATCCCAAAACCCGTTGCTGTGCAATCAACATCTGTCTCTGTTGAGCTGTGTGATGTTGTAAAGCAGGTGCCTGAGGATGACCTATAAGGGTCTGTGACGTTTGGGAAGGGTTTTGCTGTATCACCAACCCATGTGAATTGCTCATCAGTCCATGCTGCTTGGCTAACATTGCTTGAGACAAATTATTCTGTGGAGACAGTGGGAAATTCTGGTGTTGCTGCTGCTGCTGCTTCTGTGCTAGTTGTAATCTTTGCTGTTGAAGCTGGCGCTCTTGGATCATCCTTTGCTCAGGGGTGAGACCTTGCAGATTTGGAGCAGTTGAGTAGAAACCACTGGAGGTTCCAGGAAGCGCTGGGTTATTTCCTTGAGCTTGATGTTGTTGAGATACAGATTTCACATAGGAAGTTCCATGCTGTGCTTGCATGGCTAAATTTGTCTGCAGACCACGCAGACCTCCAGCTTGTCCAACAAGCTGGTTGTGTGACATGGCAGATGCTTGCTGCATACCATGTCCAGCAATGATTTGACCTGGAGCCTTTGTTAGAACTCGAGAGTTCTGGTTAGGACTACTGGGAAGTACACCACAGCTCTGTTGTTGTTGCTGCTGCTTATTCCGGTACTCTGTCATTAGATTTGTATGCTCCTTCTGCTGTTTCCGCACCTATTTAGAGAAAAAAAAACAGTTAATACAATCATCCTGCAAGAAATATAGAATTTTTTAAACTCTTCTAGTATGTGGGAACTTGAAAACTTCAAGTTAGGATAGGGGAATATAACAACCACTTGACCTCTGTAAGACTTTACCCCCGTCATGACCAGAGCATTTTTTGCAATTCAGCACTGTGCTACTTTAATTTGCAATTGATCGGTCATGCAACACTGTACATTAAATTTATCATTTTTTGCACACAAATAGAACTTTCTTTTGTTAGTATTTGATCACCAATGGGTTTTTATTTTCTTTTATTGTATAAACAAAAAAAAAAAGAAATTTGAAAATAAAAACAAAACCTATATTTTCTACTGTAATAAAACATATCCAGTAAAATGTTTTTTTCATAAAATTTAGGTCAAATGTTTTCTGCTACATGTCTTTGGTACGAAAAAAAAAATCCCAGTAAGTGTATATTAATTGGTTTGTGTTGTAGCTATAGCATCTGCAGAGTATGGTGTATATACAATCAGGTCCATAAATATTGGGACATCGACACAATTCTAACATTTTTGGCTCTATACACCACCACAATGGATTTGAAATAAAACGAACAAGATGTGCTTTAACTGCAGACTGTCAGCTTTAATTTGAGGGTCTTTACATCCACATCAGGTGAACGGTTTAGGAATTACAACAGTTTGCATATGTGCCTCCCACTTGTTAAGGGACCAAAAGTAATGGGACAGAATAATCATCATAAATCAAACTTTCACTTTTTAATACTTGGTTGCAAATCCTTTGCAGTCAATTACAGCCTGAAGTCTGGAACGCATAGACATCACCAGACGCTGGGTTTCATCCCTGGTGATGCTCTGCCAGGCCTCTACTGCAACTGTCTTCAGTTCCTGCTTGTTCTTGGGGCATTTTCCCTTCAGTTTTGTCTTCAGCAAGTGAAATGCATGCTCAATCGGATTCAGGTCAGGTGATTGGCTTGGCCATTGCATAACATTCCACTTCTTTCCCTTAAAAAACTCTTTGGTTGCTTTTGCAGTATGCTTTGCATCATTGTCCATCTGCACTGTGAAGCGGCGTCCAATGAGTTCTGAAGCATTTGGCTGAATATGAGCAGATAATATTGCCCGAAACACTTCAGAATTCATCCTGCTGCTTTTGTCAGCAGTCACATCATCAATAAATACAAGAGAACCAGTTCCATTGGCAGCCATACATGCCCACGCCATGATACTACCACCACCATGCTTCACTGAGGAGGTGGTATGCTTAGGATCATGAGCAGTTCCTTTCCTTCTCCATACTCTTCTCTTCCCATCACTCTGGTACAAGTTGATCATGGTCTCATCTGGCCATAGGATGTTGTTCCAGAACTGTGAAGGCTTTTTTACATGTCGTTTGGCAAACTCTAATCTGGCCTTCCTGTTTTTGAGGCTCACCAATGGTTTACATCTTGTGGTGAACCCTCTGTATTCACTCTGGTGAAGTCTTCTCTTGATTGTTGACTTTGACACACATACACCTACTTTCTGGAGAGTGTTCTTGATCTGGCCAACTGTTGTGAAGGGTGTTTTCTTCACCATGGAAAGAATTCTTCGGTCATCCGCCACAGTTGTTTTCCGTGGTCTTCCGGGTCTTTTGGTGTTGCTGAGCTCACCGATGCGTTCCTTCTTTTTAAGAATGTTCCAAACAGTTGTTTTGGCCACGCCTAATGTTTTTGCTATCTCTCTGATGAGTTTGTTTTGTTTTTTTAGCCTAATGATGGCTTGCTTCACTGATAGTGACAGCTCTTTGGATCTCATCTTGAGAGCTGACAGCAACAGATTCCAAATGCAAATAGCGCACGTGAAATGAACTCTGGACCTTTTATCTGCTCATTGTAATTGGGATAATGAGGGAATAACACACACCTGGCCATGGAACAGCTGAGAATCCAATTGTACCATTACTTTTGGTCCCTTAACAAGTGGGAGGCACATATGCAAACTGTTGTAATTCCTAAACCGTTCACCTGATGTGGATGTAAAGACCCTCAAATTAAAGCGGACAGTCTGCAGTTAAAGCACATCTTGTTCATTTCATGTCAAATCCATTGTGGTGGTGTATAGAGCCAAAAATGTTAGAATTGTGTTCATGTCCCAATATTTATGGACCTGACTGTATATTGGAATTACACAGCTTTTACTTTCTGACTGCCGATCACATTTCTTGAGGTGCTAAAATGCCAGGACAGTTCAAACAACCCCCAAATGACCCCTTTTTGCCACTTTACTGAGATACTTCTCACACACATCATGGGTATACTTGGCATTACACCCCAAAGCAGATTCTGCTACTCCTGTGTATGGGGATACCACATGTGAGATTTTTTGGCAGCCTAGCCTCGTATGGGGGCTCAAAGCCAATGAACACCGTCAGACTTTCAAAGAGCACAACTTCTTCATTTGATTTCCTGACTACCCATCACAGTTTTGGAGGCCCTGAATGCCAAGATAGTACAATTGCCCGCCCCCCCCCCCCACCACCGCACACAAATGATCTATTTTTGGAAAGTAGACACTCCAAGGTATTTGCCAAGAGGCATGGCAAATATTCTGCAGATCTCATTTGTTGCCACAAGTTTTTGAAAAAAGAAAATTTATTTTTTATTTTCTTTCATTTTTCAAAACCTTGTGAAAAAAATTAGATCTGAAAAATACACACCATGCCTCTTACCAAACACCTTGTAGTGTCTACTTTCCAAAAATGAGTAATCTGGGGGATGTTTGTACTATGCTGGCATTTCAATGCCTCTGAAATTGTGATAGTCAGAAATATGTGAATGTTATGCACTTCGAAAGCCTGAAGGTGCTCATTGGTTTAGGGCCCCTGAACGTGGCTAGGCTGCCAAAAAGTCTCACATAGGTGATATCCCTATACTCAGGAGAACTAGCACAATGTATTTTGGGGTGTAATGCAAAGTACACCCATGATATGTGAGAAATCTCAGTAAAGTGACAAATTGTGTAAAAAAACACAGCAACAAATTACTGGGTGAGGTAGTGTATGAGGGACAGAATATTGTGAAGCTGATCATAGTCAGGGTCACCGCAGAAATGGTTGAGGGTATTGTTACTGAAATGCATAGTCTCACATCTTCTCCTGGCCATTACAGCAGAGAACACAGGTATGTGGACCAATATGACCACAATTAATTTTTGTAATGTCCATGTTAGGGGTTAGGCCCAAACAAATGTTACATTTGGAAACAGTGATAGGATTCCACTCGAATGGCCTGGCAAGAATTTGGGTTGGCAGTGATGTACTGTTGAGCATAAATGTAACTTTGGGCCACAATCAAATTGTAGAGGTCTTCAGTGAAAAACAGCTAAGAAAAACTCAGGGCGTGTTGTTAAGTTGGCTTTTACTACCTGAACCACGGACTAGGCTGTGAAAGGGGGGAAAACTGGTGCTGCTGAAGCTGGGGGCAGCCAATTAGGGTTTGGAAGAGAAAGAATGGGTGGGCCCATAAATGTAAAAACAAGGAATCGCACCTCAGCAGACCTGAAACTGCTGCCTACAAATCTTTTCGACCAAACAGGCATCTTCTGAGGTAGACATGTCAACTATGTAGAACTGTGATAAAGGGGGAGCAAACACTGAGGTAGCTGCCTAGCAAACCTCAACAGAAACAGAATAAAATTCCCAGGAGGCACTCAGCGCAGATGCACAGTAACAGGGGAGCTCAGTGCAATATGATGTTGTACGTAGGCAACTGCTTATGGGTCTGGAATGGTGTTGTACGTAGACAACTGCTTTGAGGGAAGCAAACATGAAACCCTCATGCAAAAAATAGAGACAAGGGAATGACAGGCGCATAGAATATGCAGTCCGCATAGCCTCTAGGCTAAGTATGGGGTCGGGATATGGCAGAGGAACAGATGGTCTGGAGACACCCGGCGAGCTGTGGTAGAATGAAGCAATGACTCTGGAGTGGACAAGAAGAGAAACACCGCACCTCTGAGTGTAGACTGTGAAAAGTATTTAATGGTGAACATAAATAAAACCACTCACATGTAGATGGTAATAAGTAGGCTCATAAGGGGTTAACAATGCACACCGCCTCATAGTGGTAATCTGGACCAGTGAATAGGAATTCCGGCTGGACAGCACGGAGCGCTGAAGAGGTGTTTAAGTGGAGCCTGTAGTACAAGCCTGGCAAAGTCGGTGTGAACTCTGGCTGGACAGCAGGGAGAGCTGGAGCAATGCAAGATGGAGCCTGGAAGTGAAAGCCTGGCAAGTCCCTGTGCCCTCTGGAGCAGTAGCAAAAAATAGAGACAGTCAGTAGAGAAGATAGATGAAGGACATGAGGACTCAACTTCTTAAGTTCCTCCTGTGGAAGGACAAACTCTGGCACCATAGTGTCCAGAATAAGTTCTAAGTACTCTGAGGAAGGGAAGGACTGACTAACTGACTTCAGAAGATTCCAACATCCATCTTAAGTCTTCCAGCAAATTGATCGTGATGGAAAGATCACGTTTTAGATCTGATGCAGACTCCACTCACAGAAGCAGGTCGTCCACACAGCCCACAATTGAGAAGGCGCAGTAGAGCCAAAACCAGTGCCAGCACTTTGGACTGACATCGGTACTGCAAGTCTTCAAAGGGAAGGGCAGCAAAGCTGGTAATGAAGTTCCCCACCACAAACCGGAGCAACTGTTGGTGGATGTATCAAATAGTGATGTGGAGATTGATGTCAATTAAATCCAGAAGATCTCCTGGTGTAGGGAAGCTACCAATGAGTGCAATGACTTTTTCGAAACATGCGTGCTTTTAAAAAAAAAAAAAAGTTCAGGGCCTTTAGATACAAAATTTTCTGAACACGGTCTTCTTTGGAACTGTGAACACATTGTAATACAACACCTGGGCTGCCAGGTACACACCTCAATCTATTAAAGTTGGTGGGCTTGGAAGAGCCTTGGCCTTGAACAATACATTGTGAGTGAAGAAGGAGGGGCCAGCCTTACAATGAGTCCTTTTGTTTTCTGATCCCGAGGTAGAAAAGGTTCTCTTACCAACGATGATGTTCTTCATGATCGCATCCAGAGTCGCACCAAAAAAGGTGACCACCCGCAAAGGGCATCTCAGTAAGTACCTTTTAGGATGTCTGATCTGCGGACCAGCACTAAAGCTGAAGCAGATGCCGTAAAATACCAGCAGAAACCGTGAGATGTGATACCAGCTGACTGGAGTTTAAAGCCGACTATTGCAAACCTTGAACCAACTGATCCACTAATCCATATACACAGGGAAGACCTGTTCCAAAGTTACTCCTTGGTGTATCAACTTAGCTCATTCGGTCAGTGCCTGAGACACCATAGCATAGGCAAGGACTGGATGGATTAAGGCGCCTGTACCACATAAGTAGAACATGCCATACTCTTCACCTGTCTGATGGGCCCCAAAAGGGGGAGAATCTTCAGAAGAGATGATGGTAGCCTGTTCAGCCAAGAATGGGAGGGGTCTACTACTGGAGGAGTAGATCACTTTTGACAAATGCTTCCATGAAGACGTAGCGTACAGAAATAAAAATATGTAGACACACAACTAAGTGTAGATTTAGAGCCTCTGCATAATGACATGCCACAGCCTCGAGTTCCCCAAGAAAACTCTGCTCCAAGCCACTACATCCCTGCAAGCTAAGAGAAAGAACAGAATTGGGGAATGGAGACCCCTTTAACCCCAAAACATGGCAAATAGTCTGCTGGCATATCCTCAGCAGCACAGTGCCCATAGAAAGCTATAAGCTCACAGAGGTGGCTCTGGCAGGACAGCAGCCTGCCATATCTGAACTGAGGCTGAAAAAAAAAAAACAAACTGTTGTATTTAGGGGGAAAGGACTGCTACATGCTGGCCAGGAGAAAGGAGGGTGCCAAATTTGTTAACTGATGCAGTGCTGTTCGCTGTCTGGGCCCACAGCGATCATCCTGAAACATTGAGGAGCAAGTGGAAAGGCTGTCCTGGAACGAAAAGAACCATCAAATGGACAAAAAGGAAGGAGAAAAAAAATCCTTGGTCCTTGCTCCTGAGTGCCAGGTGAAAAACGTAACTGTGTTACAGCTGGAGGGTTTGTCCACCGGGGAAGGGGGGGAGCCTCTTGGGCACACTTTTAGTTTTGGTTGCATTAGGCGTCCTGCAGGTGGCAACATTAAACCATTTGTCATGAACATCTGGCAGTTTCCTACAATGCTGAAATGTATAGTTACTTTCCAATGTTTCCTTGATGAAGAGTTCAACTCCATCCATTTCCTGCTGCACAAAACAATTCTTACATATAATCAAAACAAGAATGGACATTACCCATGTGCCAGTGTGCCACTAATTTCCACACCCTCCTGAGACTAGCTCAACGTGCCTACTCATATGCACACATTTTAACATCAACACAGGAAACCCACAAGGTAGTGTATTCATTATGGCAAACTAAGTACCACCTATATGGATGAATTCTGACCAGCCTCTACCTGCACCGTTCTCACTGCCTACCAAATGTATTGGGCAACCACACCAGTTAAAAAGGTAAGACACAAAAGTTTGGAAAATGGGGAATAGAGCATGAGTTCTAGCTGCTGCCCACTGGATCTGGAGACAAAAACATACTGCAGCCCCACCTTTTGCGGGTTTTTGTTACTAAAGACCACAATACCATACAAATCCTGAGTTTTTCCCATAAGCCCAAATCACCCCAGTCTAAAAACATTTAACCAGTTCCCACCCAGCCAATAACAAAATGACGACCAAGCGGGACTTCTGTTGATCCGGGAGGACGTCATGACGTTCTTCCGCATCGGGACCACGTTGTGGTGAGATCTATCGCCGGCTGTGTCCATCGAATACAGCCATTGACCGATCTGTGTACCAGCCTGTTACCAGTACCATGTGACCAATCACAACAGGTCACATAACAATTGTAAACAATGGATGGCTTCTTTTCATGCCATCCATTGTATACAATTGTGTTGCTAGCTGTAATTGGTCACAGTAATCACAAGGTACAGGCTGGGCCAATCACAGCCCATTGGTGTCATGTAATTAGTGGCCAAACACAGCTAATCAAAACAAAATACCCTGAATTAATCCATTTCATACAGTTAAATGCTTGCCTATGGCAGTGAAATTCACATTCCATTACAACGTCAAAAACTCACCAAGCCTTTTACTAAATATACACTAATTTGGGTTATTTTTGCCAAAGAAAGTAGCAGTATACATTTTGGCCTACATTTATGAATTATTTGCAAAAATGTATAACAAACGAATAAAAATTTGGTCTTTTTTGCTTATTTAACAAAAAAAAAAAAAAAAAAGGCAGTGGTGATTAAATACCTACAAAAGAAAGCTTTAGTTGTGTTAACAAAATGTAAAAAATTTATTTTGGGTATAGTGTTGCATGACAGCGCAATTGTCATTCAAACAGCATGCTGAAAGCTGAAAATTGGCCTAGGCAGGAAGGGGGAAAAAGAGCGCAGTGTTAAAGTAGAGCCACTTCTGCTGCAAGTTTCACTTTATCAGCTGCCGTGTTACAAAGAAAAATTTAAAAATGTTTGTATCAAAATACACAAGAAAACTGATTGAAGAAATGCATGAGCTAAAAAGGGGTTTTAAATATTTGCTTGGAGAAATTCCCTAAATTTTACTTATCAGGTGTTTTAGGGTGACAAAGCTTCCAAGAGTCAAAATTCAGAAATCAACCTAGCAAATTAACTTATTCTCAGTAGAGCTCCTTGATTCCAAGTAACCGTTTCACATAGGACCTTGACGTCTGTTTGACTTGGAGTCCTGCCTCAGGAAAAAAACTAAACCAAAAAGGAGTGCCAGACCAGATTCATAAAAGGAGTAAAAAAAAACAACTTTAATAATTCGCAATACTTCCAGTACATTTCAGGGGCAAAGCACGCTCCCCCTTTATCAGGGCTCAGTAATGTTTACAAATGTTTGAATGGACCCAGGGAAGCAGATGCTAGAGAAATTAAATTAAAGGCTAAATTCACCTTTTCAAAAAAAAAAAAAAAAAAGTCTATGCAGTCAAGGGGCCCACATAGATATTAAGAATCTGTTCAGCTTTGTAAAATGGTCATTAATTGTACTGTTTTACCTGTAGGTCATTTGGGACCCCACAGACACAGAAACCTGGCTAAAAGAACATCCTCATTAACAACATTCTCCTGCTTGTTGAAAGGACGCAAAAACTATTTTGTTTTCACACCTGCAGAGCTGGGAGTGTGCAAACGTTGTTCACATCCTAGCAACAAGTAAGGACGTGGGGTTCGCTAACTATGTGTTTTTAACCAGGCTTCTAGGGGGACCCAAATGGCCTAGAGGTAAAATATCATTAATGATCATTTTTACGGAGCCGCATTGCCTGCATAGGCTATTTTCTGGAAAAGGTAAACTTGGCATTTAAACTTACTGTTTGCAAAAGGAATCAAATGAAACAGAATTATGCCAGTGAAACAATGTGTCAGGAAGGCGTTCACTTGTTCGTAGCACTGTGGCTACCAGTACTATAGGCTGCAGTTCCGGTGTCCTCTAGCGAGTGTCACTCAGCAGCCAGAAACTCATGGTAATTAGGCATCACCTGATGCTTGCTGCAGGAAGTGTATTTAAACCTTGACTGTGCTTCTCCTCTTTGGTTTAGTGTTTGTCCATTTTGCTCTGACCCATGTTCCTGCATTCTGATCCAGCAGCCTGTTCCCTTACCTGCTGGCTTGTTCCTTCTCCCATTTACCCTCTCCCTGTCCTGGCTTGCTCCTGCTCCTTCTGCCTGATCTCCCATGTATGACTCTGACACGGACTATGCTTCTCATATCCTTCTATTTGCATATATTTGGTTTGGGCAATTGTTGATTGTTTATTCACTCACTCGTTAGATTCTCTGGTTTGATTTATGCAGTTCTGATATATTGGAGGTGTGTTTATATTTTTGTTATTCACTTTTTCTTAATAAATTACATTATTTTACATTATACTTGTGCCTGGTGATCTCTGTGCAAGTCCACACATTTCTGATCACGCCTGTTTCACAGGATACAAGCACTTGTTATCCCTGAGACACAGTGGCATCACTATGAGGGGTGACACCCTGACCTGGGGTCAGTGGGGGGTCCTATGAGAGACTCGGTCCACCCCTGGAGGTGCCCACAGATTATCATACAGAATGGAGAAGGTTTACACCTGGAGGAGGCAGTGAACAATAGGATCCCCGCCAGCAGTTCATGTAGCGCTGGAAGAAGACTCAGGTGCCGACTGGGATGAGGGAGGGATGGTGGAGCCATGGGGATGAAGGTACCGGCAGCTGCTCTTGCCACTTTTCCTGCGGGGGACTTCAGTGGAGGGGCTGGGCCACAGACCATATCCCTGCTGCGGGGGGACATCAAGTCAGTGAATACTGGACTAAGCTGGAGGCGACAGAGAGTGCACAGCACAGTGGACCTGTCGTTCGAAGCAACATGCATTGTGTGCAGGTCAGTGACATTGACAGTGATTATAGCCAACCCAGCAGATGATAGTGTCACTCTGCTGTAATCTCTGCCAGCCATTCTGAGTGTTTCTGCCCAGTGCCCATGCACCAGGTGCTATTCCCTATTTCTAATAATTCTCTGATCACTATACACTGTCAGTAGTGCCACTCAGTGTACAGATATCAGTGTTATATATACGGATTAGCACTCAGTGTAGATGTCAGTGTCATATATAACACTGATATCTGTGCACTAAGCGCTATTACCTGTGTATAACACTGATATCTGTACACCAAGTGCTATTTCCTATATAAAACACACTGACATCTATAAACTGAGAGGCACTCAGTGTACAGATAGTGTGTTTTATATAGGAAATCGCACTTGGTGTACAGATATCAGTGTTATATACAGGTAATAGCACTCAGTGTACAGATATTAGAGTGTTATTCGCTATATATACACTACTGACATTTGTACACTGCCACTCAGTGGGTGTGGTTTGGCGGGGCACATGGGAAGGGACACAGTGAGCCCCATGGTCTCCTATTCTCTGGAAGCTGGCACTGACTGCATCAGTTACAGGGCACAGATTGTGTTGCGCACCGTGATCATGCACTTTCGGCCCAAAAAATTATTGGGAGGGGGATGACACCATGTTTTTCCACACCAGGTGACACCAACCCTTGTGATGCCACTGCTGATAACTCCAACAAGCCACTGGTGAATTGTTAAAGTTGTTTTTGACTCCGTTCTGAAGCTTTACTTTGTTGCACGTTAGTTGCCTAACCAGTCAGTGAACTTTTCATATGATTATCACCCTTCCTTTTACTACTCTGTGTCAATAAATATTGAAGTCTCAGTCTTTTAGAGTTATACTCTTGACCTATTCTTGAAACAAGTACCACTGTTCAATAAAAATGCATCTTCCTTAGACAGGTGGTGGGGCTTTGCACAAAATTAAAGAGAAAAGGTGTTCATCTATACAGTGAGAGCTTGAAATCCAGGGGATCATCAGTCCCCTCAAATTACCTGTGGGTTGAGACATGCTTGACACTTTTGGTAGAATGAATTTATGACAGGTTGAATTAACATATTGTCATTTAGAAATTACAGTGGTTTTCTGCATTTATCACAGTTCCTTAACGTCAAAATAAATGCATGTCAAAAGCTCTGTAAGATAACTGCACAAAAACGTAAGCTAAACTAAGCTCAAATTTGCAGGTTAATACCAAACACTTTACCTGGTCCAGCTGCTTCTGAATCTTGCTTTGCTGCTCAGTAACTAATTTCAGCTTCTCCGCATCTGCCTCTGGGAACTCTCGTCCTGCTTTCTTCGCAGTCCTTTGTTTAGCACACAGAGCTTTGCGGGACTTGCGGTGAACCCCAATTTGTTCCTCCAAGACTTTCAATTGCATCTGCAAAAGTTGCTGTGTGTGTAAGAGCCACTCTTCATACTGGCGCTGGTCTGCTTCATCTGAAATATAGAGAAATAATAAGTCCAAATTGTCATTTGCAACTCACTACACACATTTTCATGAAATGTGACAACACACACGCACTGCTGTTTTTGGTTTGCACACAACTGCAATTTGAGGCAAAAAATACAGAGATATATAGTACTTTGCAAAAGTATCACATGACATTAAACTGCATTTCATTTGGATTTTTACTTCGAGAATACGTTCACCTTTGGGAACATGTTCCACCTGTTTTTAGGGTGGAACATGTAACATGTTCCCATAGCCGCAGCCACCGCCTTTTTGTCTAAAAGGTGAAAACTTAACTTTTAAACAACGTAAGTACAGCTGAACTCGAGGCAGTTAAAAAAAAAAGAAAAAGAAAAAGAAAAAAAAAAAATCAATTTAGGCAACTACAGTATGTGTTCATTAAAGCAGTTCTCTAGTCTCCCCTGAAATACTGTAGTATACAAATACTGTAGCTGCTGACTTTTAATATGAGGACAGTTACCTGTCCAGGGATGCAGTGCTGTCCTTACCCAAGCCAATTCTACAATTTAACTTAACTAAGGGAAACCGGCAGTGAAGCCTTGTGGCTTCACAGGCGGGTTCCCCTGTGCGTGCCGTGCTGTGCTTTGTGACTCTGGCCAGAACCAATGCGATCTGACCATAATTAGAAGAAGGTACCTGTCAAAACCGGGTATCTCCCCAAAAAGTTGCGAAATGTTAAAAAAAAAAAAAAAAAGGAGGTGGGGAAGTTCCATTTAAAAAAACAAAAGCGAAACTAAACCACATTATTCTTTACAGCCAAGGCTGCCATCTTAGCCTCTGTTTGATCTGCAGTTGTGCTGGTACTGCACATGTTAGCTGTTCAGACACCAACCGCTTGATGGCTTGGCAGTTTGCTTGACAGCAGAAGCAAATGTGACCAGTTACATTCACACCATACCTCAAATGTAATTGTTTTGGGAAACCATTAAATCGATGGGTGTATTTCCAATTTTGGTGCGTAAATGAAAGCACCGGATATTAAATAGCATTCCTGAATGCCAGAGATAAAACTGGGAGAGGGAGAATCAGAACTCATGTTTTAACTTGTCCTCCCGAAGATTTACCCCGCTTCCTGACCAGGCTATTTTTTGCTATTTGGCACTCTGCTATTTCAACTAATAATTACGTGGTCATGCAAGGCTATACCCAAATGAAATTTATGTCCTTTTTTTCACACAAATAGAGCTTTCGTTTGGTGGTATTTGATCACCGCTGGGTTTTTTATTTTTTACGTTCTAAAGAAAAAAAATTTAATTTTTGAAAAAAAATATTTTTTCATTTCTGTTATAAAAAATATCCAATAAACTCAAAGTTAGTCATAAATGTAGGCCAAAATATATTTTGCCACAGCTTTGGTAAAAAAATCTCAACAAGTGTATATCAATTGGCTTGTGTAAAATATAGCGTCTACAAAATATTGTATGGCTACTTGAATTTACACAGATTTTATTTTCTGACTGCCTTTCACATTTCTTGAGGTGCTAAAATGCCAGGGCAGTACAAACACCACCAAATGACCCCTTTCGGAAAGTAGACACCCTAAGCTATCTGCTGAGAGGCATGTTAAGTCCATGGAAAATTTTTTTTTCCACCAAACATTTTTGAAAAATTATTATTTATTTTTTACACACAAAAGTTGTCATTTAAATGGTATATTGCTCACACATGCCATAGGTAGATCTGGAATTACACCCCAAAATACATTCTGCTACTTCTACAGAGTTTGGGGATACCAGAAGGTATAATCCCATATATACCCATGGCATGTGTGTGAGCAATATATCATTTAAGTGACAACTTTGTGTGTAAAAAAAAAAAAAAAAAAAAAATTGTTAATTTCCAAAAACTTGTGGTAAAATAAAATTCTTCTATTAACTCAACATGTCTCTCAGCAAATCGTTTGGGGTGTCGACTTTCAAAATAGGGGTCACTTGGGGGGTTATCGTGGCATTTTATGTATTAGAACCTTATGCCACACATCACTAACTCTTCTAATCACTTGAAGACTAAGCCTTTTCTGACACTTTGTTCACATCAGTATTTTTGCTAGAAAATTACTTCAAACCCCAAATATTATAGATTTTTAAAGCAGACGGCCTAGAGAATAAAATGGTGTTTTAATGCTGTTTTGTTAAATATATACCAAACATGACATGCTTTCAAACTGTGTATGCTCAGTGCAACAGCAACAAACTACGTATATTCTGAGAGCAAGACCCTGTTGCTGTCAGAATAAACAGATTGGTGCTGCAGCTGAATGGCATTACCGCAAAGAAAGCAGCAATGGTTAACAATAAAACAGTAATTCAATAAAACAACTTTTTTTATTGAAATCAGTGCCAAAAAATATTGTAAAATGTATATGCCGAAGCATAGGGGCGATCCACCCCAGACCTTGCTCTCAATATATACATAAGTGTGTGCAGCGCTGTTGGATGAGATTTTTCATCCGCAGTTAAAAAAAAAAAAACAAAAAAAAACAAAAAGCAAAAAAAAAACCCCATATATGTCAAAGCATAGGGTCGATCCACCCACAGGTCACCCCAGGTCCTCGTGCTTGGGCATATATGGTGTTTTTTTTTTTTTTTTAAACGGAGGATGAAAAATCTCAACAGCGCTTCACACACTTACGTATATACTGAGAGCAAGACCCTGTTTCTGTCAGAACAGATCTGTGCTGCTGCTGAATGGCATTCTTGAAAAGAAAACAGCAATGGTTAACAAAGCAGTAACTCAATAAAACAACAACTATTTGGGTTTTATTATTTATATTTTACTTTGTATTATTTTGTTTACATTTTTTTTTTAAACTGTAATAAGCTGATATTAGGGTCTCTCAAAATGCGATAGCCAGTTTCCAGACTACCTAACATCGTGTGTGTGTGTCCTGGACTGTGCCATGCTGTACCTTATACTAATATTCCTCTAGTGTATGGTAGCGACAGAAGCAGTCCTTGGAGGCAGAAACCGGGTTAATTAGAACAAGAGGGACAAAAAAAAAAAAAGTGCGTCATGCCTAATTCCAGCCCTGAGGAAGTCACATGGTATTGTGACGCAACACGTAGGCCTGATGTAATGACGCACTTCCAGTGTGGACGCCATCTTGGCACACCTTTTCCTATACCCATGCAGACTACACCCAAAAGCATGCGGTTTTAAGCTGTCAGATGCTGAAGATTTATGTGAGTGCACATTTATTACATATGGTTCAATCTTCTTGTGAATAAAACATATTACATTATGGGAGGTTGTGTTTATGTTTGAGATACTGGCACATACCCATACCCTATCTGGAGAAGAGCCACTACATGAGTGCTGACCCCCTGAGAGGGAGATCTGTGTTTGGGGAGAGCAGACCAGTGGAGAGGCTGCATGCTAGAAGGATCTGAGGGTGTGATCCCACAATACGCTTTGACCCATACAATTCGAAGTTTTGAGGTGAGAGGCTAATCTAGCCATTGGTTGGATTTTCTTTACCAGCAGTTACCCACAGTCACTTACATCAGCACAAGTGTTGTATTTGAATAAGTGGTATTATCCACTCATTGGACTTTGGCGCACAGATCAGACGTTTTTAGTTTGATCTAATTAGTGTGTTTGCACATTTGCACATTTTTTGTCACATTTTCTCTGTTTGATGTATGTATATTTATTGCACTTATTGAGATTTTCATATATTGCACTTATTGATGGTACATATCCTTTGTTATATATTGTGGCACTAGTAGTTTTTGGTGAGTTTGTTTACAATACATTTATATGCACTAGTCCTATGCATGTTTTATACATCCTATATTGTGTCTGCAGTGGTATTGACGTATCACTGGTTTCACTGGACTATTATTCACTTTCACGTTTTAGTCCAGCTGTAGAACACTAATATTTGAGATAGTATACCTACGTGTCACATCGCATGGTGGTATATTGTTTCACAGGTATTTAACTTTTTGATTGTGGCACCTTTTGTGAATATTTATTTTGTTTTGTGTCACCATTGTGATTTACTTTACACCGTTTGTCAGTTATTTATTCACATAAGGGTACATTTATTAATTTTGTATTTTTTCATTTATGTGAGTAGCGCTACATTTATTGATTTTAAACCACAGATCACGGGCATATGATTTAATGTTAGCAGCTTCTCTTAATTGGACACTTATCTAGAATTATTAGCGCAGGAGGTTCACACCACTACTTGGGCCACAGCACCTTCTGGATACAAAAGGGCCGTGATGATCTCTTCCTGAAATTTTAGGAAGAATCCACTTTGTTCAGTTACTTTGTATATTTATTTCAATTTCTCTGTGCGCTTTTGTTCTTTACAGACACTTTTTTGTACCAGCGTCTGGCTTTACATGAAACTAAGTACGGCTTCATCATCTGGACGTTGAAGACCACCCCTCCCATGTTAAAGTTATAGTCGTGGACACAGAGGGGCTTCTCAACAACACCAGCTGCCATGGCAATTTGGATGATCGTATCTGCGTGAATGGAAGACAGGACGAAAACATCCCATTTGTCCTTCAACTTCACTGAAAGAAATCGTTTTTCAAGCAGGCTTTCTCCCCCTTTCTAAAATAGGTATCTACAAGCTGTTGGGGAAGCCCCTCTGATTAGGTCGCCAGGTGCCACATTCGCCATGGGGGGTTCCACATGACTATCTCTTCCCATGTAAATCCGAAAATTACATGTATAGCATGTTGCCCTCTCACAGTTCTTATACATTTTGACCCCATATCTGGCATGCTTGCTGGGGAGGAATTGTTTGAATGCAAGGCGGCCAAAAAAATGACTCTTCAACGCAGATGTTTAGCTGGGGAGTATACACACCTGCAAATTTCTGGTTAAAGTGATTTATGAGGGCCAGATTTTGTAGAGCTGGTCAAATTCAGGGTCACCTCGAGGACGAGAGTGATTGAAATGCATAAAAAAAAAAAAATCGCACTATATTCTCATATCTATGCCTGGCCATGGCAGCAGAGAACACAGACATATGATGAATCGGGACTCTGGACCAATACAACGGCAATTCATTTTTTTTTTATTTTTTAGTAATGCGCATGTTGAAGGTTAGGCCCAAAAAAACCTTTAAATTCGGAAACCGTAATAGGTTTCATGCAAATGGTCTGGCAAGGTTTGAGGATTTGGGTTGGCGGCGATAAATTGTTGTGCGTATAAATTGCTTTGATTTACAATCAATCCATACAGATCTTCCATGAAAAACAGCTCCAAAAAAAAAAATCAGGAGTAGTTAAATTTGCTGTTTCCCCCTGAATCCCGGGTCGGGCAGTGAATGAGGGAAGTATGGTTGCTGCAGAATTTGTGGGCTGCCAATTATGATTTGCACGCACATCTGGAAGAACACAATAGGCTCTACGGGCCTGAGGTCGAATTCCTGGTGGCTGCAGGACACTACTTGTGCAAGCTACTGCACTAACTTGTACTGCACTTATAGGAGTCGCCTTGTCACCAAGTGATACTGTAGTGCTGGTATGAAAAAGACCAGGATGTACTGGTGCTCGCCAGTTCACCAAAAGGTAAAGCGGCACTAGTACTGGCACTCTGCTGCATTTGAGAATCATCATGAAATTGTAACACCTCAGCAACCTGAGAACGGGAACTAGGTCGGGGACGCCTGAACTTACATGCTTAGAGGAGAGAGAAGAGTGACAGACAACAGCCTGCCGCCTCTCCTTTCACTGCCCAGAAACAGGCCTAGGGTTAGGGGACAAGACCTAGTTATATTGCTCAGCTTGGAGACCAGACTTTTCTCTATGGCAGTTGAGTGTGCAAAAATAAATTGACAGAAAGCAACACTTTAGAATGTAAAAAAACTATGTTTTTCATATAAATTTTTTTTTTTTTAAATACAAATTTTGAACTTAATGGGCAAGGGGTTAAAATCTGTCAGGTTTTTCTAGTAATTGAAGAGGAGCTCCACCCAAAAGGGGAAGTTCCGCTTTAATGGTTTGTCCAGTTCCCCATTAGGAATTGGAACCTTTGGGGAGCGGGAGAGGGGGGAGAAGGGTGTTTCATAGGGGGGAAGTGGGTAGCCAAATTCAACAGGTACCCGCCCCCACTTCCGCGGCGACCGCCTAGGCAATCAGAAGCGGAAGTTGTCCTCCCCCCCTCCCTCCCCGTAGTCTTCTTGGACACGTGACAGGTCCCAAAAGATCACGAGGCATTCACAAAGCACAGAGCTTCTCGTGCAGTGGGCACCCGGCTGTGAAGCCACAAGCAAACCGCCAGGGAGAAAATACGAATGGTGAAGCCAGCAGTGGTGAGGACACTGCTGGACCAAGGGACAGGAAAATGACTGTATTTTAAAAGTCAGCAGCTACAATTTTTGTAGCAGCTTACTTTTTTTTTTTTTTTTTTTTTCCCCCGGTGGAAAGGGGACTGAAACTGCTGGGGAAATCTCCTCAATTGATACAAGCAATACAAAAGTTGTAACCCTTCCCCACTTTGGTCCAATCACAAAAGCACATTAAGAATGCAAAACGTTATTGCCAGATATTAACAAAACACAGACACTTGCTAGTAGCAAAAAAAGGAATTCTGACTTGCCTGTAAACTCCATATCTTGCGAGTACATACAGGACACAGAGTGGACATTCATAGACCCTGGGTTATAGGCTGCTATCCTCAGGTAATTGGACACTGGCAAAAGCTTTGCTGGGAACGCCCCCAAGGTGTACTCCTATAACTCCACCCTGCTCCTTGACTCCTTGTTTTTTTTAGCAAGCAATGCAGAGTAACACAGGAACAAAGGAAAGGGTGGCCTGTGTCCTGTACCCTAAAATATGGAAATGACAAGGAAGTCAAAATTCCTTTTATCTTAATTGCAAAATACAGAACACAGGCTGGATATTCATAGACCCAAAGCAATGAATTTGCAAATTTGATTTTTTTATATATACTTCTCCATTTATCTTAAATGGATTTGCTTTTTACATGTATGTTAATACTTTTGTATGCCTCATTCACACTGGTCCCTCCTGAGTTCTGGTTTAGGACTCTGCGGAGTTATTGGTCACAGTGCACACATGCATCAATTAGGTATGTTATACTGTTCATTCTATATCATATATATTTGTTGTTTTTCTTTTTTACTCTGTGCTGGGTTGCATGTGCTCCTGAAGCCCCTTTGGAAAAAGGTGTAGAAAGGGGATTCAGCCTTCTGGGGCCACAACGGCAGTGCAAACGTGCAATTCCTTTTCGAGAGTGTGTGTGTGATATACACACACACACACGCACACGCACACACACAGTGGATATAAAAAAAAGTCTACACACCCCTATTAAAATGTCAGGTTTCTGTGATGTAAAAAAAAAAAATCAGACAAGGATAAGTCATTTCAGAACTTTTTCCACCTTTAATGTAACCAATAAACTGTACATCTCAATTAAAAAACAAACTAAAATCTTTTGGGGGGGCGGGATGAAGTAAACAAAAAAAACTAAAATAATGTGATTGCATAAGTGTGCACACCCTCTTATAATGGGGGATGTAGCTGTGTTCAGAATTAAGCAATCACATTCAAAATCATGTTAAATAGGAGTCAGTACACACCTGCTGACATTTAAAATGCCTCTGATTAACCCCAAATAAAGTTCAGCTGCTCTAGTAGATTTTTCCTGACATTTTCTTAGTCGCATCTTACAGCAAAAGCCATGGTCTGCAGAGAGCTTCCAAAGCATCAGAGGGATCTCATTGTTAAAAGATATCAGTCAGGACAAGGGTACCAAAGAATTTCCAAGGCATTAGATATACCATGGAAAAAAATGAAGACAGTCCTCATCAAGTGGAGAAAATAAGGTGCAACAGTAACATTACCAAGAACTGGACGTCCCTCTAAAATTGAAAAAAAGACGAAGAAAACTGGTGTGAGAGGCTGCTAAGAGGTCTACAGCAACATTAAAGGAGCTGCAGGAATATCTGGCAAGTACTGTCTGTGTGGTACATGTGACAACAATCTCCCGTATTCTTCATATGTCTGGGCTATGGGGTAGAGTGGCAAGACGGAAGACTTTTCTTATGAAGAAAAACATCCAAGCCCAGCTACATTTTGCAAAAACATATCTGAAGTGTCCCAAAAACATGTGGGAAAATGTGTTATGGTCTGATGAAACCAAGGTTGAAATTTTTGGCTATAATTCGAAAAGATATGTAAAAAGTAAGGGTCCCAACACTGAACCCTGGGGTACACCATTGATGACCCCAGACCATTCAGAGTATGAATCATTAACCACTACTCTCTGAATACGATCTTTTAGTCAGTTTTCTATCCATTTACATATGAATTTTTCCAAGCCTGTAGAATTTACCTTACACATTAGCCATGTGTGGGGAAATGATATGGTATTACATTTTTACTGAAGTCACTTTTCTCGGTTTGGATAAGGTGGGTCTGACAGAGTCAGAGATACCCAGATCCTTTAAGACATGGTTTTCAACAGCAATACTGGCAAAGCTACTAATCTCCAATGAAGCAGCAGAACCTGTGGAGCTACTGTCAGGAGTATTATCAGGATGCATAGCAGTAGAGGAAAAATCCTGGAGGGAATGCATATATTACCCTGAATGGAGTCCAGAAAATGTTCAGGATATCTGATGCCAGTGCTATAGGATCCTTGGTTCTTGTCACAAGCAGGGGTAACTTGTTGAACCTGGAGGCCAAGGTGTCCACATCTGGTGTTCCCCATTTATTTGTAATAATATATATCTTGAGCTTTCCATTAAGCGATACAAAACATTTGAAAGAGCCATAAAAAAATACCCAAAACCACATAATTGTAGTACCAGTTAAAAAGGGAAACATTTTTATGGTCATCTGCAGAATTAAAGATGACACTTCACACTGTATTGATTTCAATCGAGAACTACATATAGGGCAGCACAGTGGCTAAATGGTTAGCATTTCCACCTGGCAGTACTAGGGTTGTTGGTTCGAATCCCAACCACAGCATCACCTGCCTGGAGTTTGCATGGGTTTCCACCGGGTACTACCGTTTCCTCCCACACTCCAAAGACATACTGTTAAGTTAAATGGATCCTGTCTAAATTGGCTCTAGTATATGTATGTAGGTTAGGGACTGAAGTGACTGTAATATATACAGTTGTGTTCAAAATAATAGCAGTGTGTTGAAAAAAGTGAATAAAGCTCAAAATCCTACTAATAGCTTTTATTTCCATACACACAAATGCATTGGGAACACTACACATTCTATTCCAAATCAAAACATGAAGAAAAATATATCAAATTTGTGTTGTTCCTCTAAAAAGAAATTGAAGAAAAGTGGATATTAGACTGTTCAAAAAAATAGCAGTGTTTGTATTCTTCTTTACAAACTCAAACATTCACTATATAAACTGAAAAATGTTTGAAGATTTTGCTTTCCTTTGAATCACTTAATGAATATTTAGTTGTATAAGCACTGTTTCTGAGAACTGCTGTACATCTGTGTTGCATGGAGTCAACAAACGTCTGGCACCTGTGAACAGGTATTCCAGCCCAGGATGATTGGACTACATTCCACAGTTCTTCTCTATTTCTTGGTTTTGCCTCAGAAACTGCATTTTTGATGTCACCCCACAAGTTTTCTATTGGATTAAGATCCGGGGATTTGGCTGGCCACTCCATAACGTCAATCTTGTTGGTCTGGAAGCAAGATGTTGCACGTTTACTGGTGTGTTTGGGGTCGTTGTCTTGTTGGAACACCCATTTCAAGGGCATTTCCTCTTCAGCATAAGGCAGCATGACCTCTTCAAGTATTCTGATGTATTCAAACTGATCCATGATCCCTGGTATGCGATAAATAGGCCCAACACCGTAGTATGAGAAACATCCCCCTATCATGATGCTTGCGCAACCATGCTTCACTGTCTTCACAGTGTACTGTGGCTTGAATTCAGTGTTTGGGGGTCATCTGACAAACTGTCTCCGGCCACTAGACCCAAAAAGAACAATCTTACTTTCATCAGTCCACAAAATGTTGCGCCATTTCTCTTTAGGCCAGTCAATGTGCTCTTTGGCAGATTGTAACCTCTTCAGCACATGTCTTTTTTTCAACAGTGGGACTTTGCGGGGGCTTCTTGCAGATAGCTTGGCTTCACATAGGCGTCTTCTAATTGTAACAGTACTCACAGGTAACTTTCGACCTTCTTTGATCTTCCTGGAGCTGATTGTTGGCTGAGTCCTTGCCATTTTGGCTATTCTTCTATCCATTCGAATGGTAGTTTTTCGCTTTCTTCCACGTCTTTCAGGTTTTGGTTGCCATTTTAAAGCATTTGCGATCATTTTAGCTGAGCAGCCTATCATTTTCTGCACTTCTTTATATGTTTTCCCCTCTCCAATCAACTTTTTAATCAAGGTACACTGTTCTTCTGAACAATGTCTGGAACGACCCATTTTCCTCACAATGTCAGAGAAATGCACTGTAACCAGCATGTACAACATTTGCTGCCTTCCTTCCTTAAATAAGGGCAATAATCGCCACCTGTTTTTCAAAGAATGAATGACCTCATTAATAGAACTCCACACTGCTATTATTTTGAACATGCCCCTTCCAATTAGTGATTCAATTACACAGAATCAGCAGCATGCATGTCATGACTGTTGGATTTCTATTACTCTACTACACCTGCTAGTAAATTATTTGCCATGTAGAAATATCATTTCTACCAAAACCAGTGATTGATCAGGTTAGTGATGTCTGACGTGTGTATGTGTACGTGTACACGTGTGTGTGTGTGTGTGTGTGTGTGTAAACACACACAGCCCTATATAAGTACCTGAAATAAATAACTACATGGGATCAAACATCATTCCATGTAGTATGACATCAGACGAGTACGATAACATCTGTGTCTAGTGACTACCGCCAATACTAGTATAGTGTTTGAATGAATCAATATATTGCTCACGAACAGAACTATACTAGTACCGCCTTTGTATAGTGTCCTCAAAACCCCAGTGTTAGCAGGATCAGCCCAGTTCGCTGCCAGCGCTAGCGTTTAGCCCCTCCATATACATCGCCGCCCACCCAAATTCAGCTCTTGCCAGACAATTCGCATGGAAACCTATCACAGTTTCCAAATGTAAAACATTTTTGGGCCTAACCCTCAATATGGGCATTACAAAAAAGAATGAATTGCAGTCATATTGGTTCACAGACCCAATTCATCATGTGCCCATGTTCTCTGTTACATATATGCCCAACATGGACCAGCAACATACTGGTACGTTGCTGAACTTTTGAGTGGTTATACTAGAATGATGCCTGCAGCTACAGGCATCATCCTGGAATAGTTTTTCTCAGCTGGCAGTCGATTTTCATGTAAAAGCAATCCTAGTTGCGAATTAGCAGCTGGATCGCTTTTACAAGCAGTGGAAACTCCTCCCGTCCCACCAGGGGACCCAAAAATGCAGCCGGCAGTTCTACTGGCTGACAATAGATCTGATCGGAGACTGGAATGCCTAAAATCATTTCTATTTTCTAAAAGAATGGAAGCTACAAGCATTTCATCATTTCTGTTTTGCCGGATATAAACAGTGCTATTTTAAAATTGGGAAAAGCATCTGATCACACCCATCTCGGTGTGATCAGATGCTTTAAGGGCAGAGGAGAGATCTAGAGTCTAACTGACCCCAGATTTCTCAGAAAAGAGTACCTGTCACTGCCTATTTCTATCACAGGGGATGTCTAAATTTCCTTTGATAACAATCGAAAAAAAAAAGAGAAAAGTACAGTGTAAAAATAATTAAAAAAAAAAAAAAAATACTTCACCCCCATGCTCTCGTGCAAAGGCAAACGCAAGTGGCAGAACCATGGCAGTATGTAAACAGAGATTGCACCATGCATGTGAGGTATCACCGCAAACGTCAGCTTGAGGGCAGTAATTCTAGCACTAGACCTTCTGTGTAATTCTAAAGTGGTGACCTGTAAAGGCTTTTAATGTGTTGCCCATGGATATTACAAATTTACGTAATTTGTTGCCGTTCCAATTTTAAAGAATGTCAGGTTTGGTATCAATTTACTTGGTATAACGTTCTCTTTTAAATTTTTTCAAACAATCGGGCAATATATTTTGTTTTTGTGCATTAAAATTCTAAAAAGTGAATTTTTTCCCCAAAAAATTGCATTTGAAAAATCGCTGCACAAATACTTTGTGACAAAGTTCAACATCCACCTCTTTATTCTCTAGGGCCTCTGCTTTAAAAAAAAATATATATATATATATATATATATATATATATATATATATATAGAATGTTTGGGGGTTCAAAGTAACTTTTTAGCAAAAAAACAAAAACAAAATGTGTCAGAAAAGGCTTGGTCAAGTGGTTAGAAGAGTGGGTGATGTCTGGCATAAGCTTCTAATGTTGGCCCTGAAATGCCAGGATAGAAGCAACACCCCCAAATGACCCCTTTGTGGAAAGTAGACAATCCAAGGCATTTGCTAAGGGGCATGGTGAATATTTTGCAGATCTCATTTGCTGCCACAATTTTGGAAAACGAACAAAGAAAACAAAAGTGTATATTGACTTCAGGCAATCATTGCCAGTAAAGGATTCTCAACAAAATATTAAACATGAACATTTTATTTATGATTATTTTGCATTGTCCAATTACTTTTGGTCCCTTGAAAAAGTGGGGATGGCTAATCTTAAAAGCTGTAATTCCTAAGCCCTTCCTCCAATTTGGATGTACATACCCTCAAATTAAACCTGAGAGTGTACACTTTTTCAGCACATATCCATTATATAACTATAGCTTGAATATGTATTGTGCATACACAAACACACATATATATATATATATATATATATATATATACACCTATCATTTAATTGAAAAAAGAAAAAAAAAAAAACTTTTGTCATTTTCCAGAAATTTGTGGCAAAAATAAAATGCTCCATGAGTTCAACATGCCTCAGCAAATTCTTTGGGGTATCTACATTCCAAAAAAAAAAAAAAAAAAAAAAAAAAGTTCATTTGGGGGGTCATTTTAGCACCTCAAGAAATGTGAGGCAGTCAGAAATGAAGTGCTGCGAAAATTCCTATATTATATATATATATACACACACACATACATACATACATACATACACACACACACACACACACACACCATAGTTTACACAAACCCATCAATATACATGTATTTGTATTGGTTTTTTTTTACCAAAGACGTAGCAGAGTGCATTTTGGTCTAAATTTATGACCAACAAAGTTTACTATATATTTTTTAATTGCCAAAAGTAAAAAATATCGTTTTTTCAAAATTTTCGGTCTTTTTTCATTTAGATCACAAAAAATAAAAACACCCATTGGTAATCAAATACCACCAAAAGAAAGCTCTATTTGTGTGAAAAAAGGACATAAATTTCATTTGGGTACAGTACTGCATGACCGCACAATTACCAACTGAAATAGTGCAGTGTCGAATAGCAAAATAGTGGCCTGGCCATTAAGGGGGTAAATGGTTAAATTGACAAAGTCCCTTTTGTTTTTAAAAGCCACAGACATTACTGAAAAGACCTCTGTCTAATAAAAAAAATCAGCTCTTCATTTTTTTTTTTTTATCATCAGGACAAGCAGATTGGGACCCCGATTTTGTCCATTAAACAAGTAGTTTTATAAAAAAAAAAAAAAATAAAAAAAAATAAAAAAAAAAAAATTTTCCACAACCCTGGAAATTCCCCCTTTGAACTTGAGAATGGTAATCAGTTTGAGATAAAACTCCTGGAACCGTTTTGCCACATAAACTGGGACAATACCACCTGGACCCAGAAAGGGCTCAGTGGAGATCTTCTGAACTGTGCGGAGACACAGAAAAGTTAAGAGGTGGGAAACAGAAAAGGGGACAGTAAGCCAAACTCCAGTTTGTAGCCCTGAGAAACCACCTCTTGCACCCAAATGTTTGAATGCAAGCTGGACAACTGCAGTTGGGCCTGTTTGCAGGATAAGGGATGAGTCATCGGTTGTTAAAGATGCGGTGGTCCCGCTGCTTAACCAATAATTGCTGGCATTCTTTTGTTTACATTTTAGCTGTCAGCGGGGGAATCCCGGTGACGGCTGAGAGAGCCAAGCCTGAAGGTATCGGTTTTTAGTATCGGTGTATTTGCACGAGTACGGTTACTCATGCAAACGGATAGTATTGCCAATGATACTGGTGCAACCCTAAAACAGACCCCTGACTTTTGAGACAGAAAAAATACTAAGGTCCAGTCCTCAATCTCCATCTCTACATCATCAGCTGCACAAAATGAAAATACAAGAAGTGCTCTGCAGAGTCTCCCTGTTCATTCACAAACTGAAGCATAGTAAACACACTTTACCATACTTCAGTTATGAACACAGTAAGTGATGGGTACCAATAACTCACTGTTAATTCAGAAAAGGAAGGGGGCCGGGACACTAGGGGAGTATGAAGGTGGGCAGCAGAAGGAAGGGGAACCTGGACAGGAGGGGCAGCATTTACTGTAAACGATCACCTCTATTTTCCTCCTGCAGCAGCTGAATTCTGGCAGGAGGGAGAAGAGAAGCCGGATTTCAACTGCTGCAGGGGAATATTACAGGTGATTGGTTCCAGTAAATGCTGCCCCAGCTCCTGTCCAGGTTCTAGGAAATAGCAGGTCGTTTGGGTTGTGGAGAATTAAGTGCTGCTAGACTAGGCAAAAAACTATTTTGCACCGTATCCGTGGGCATATAGTTAAGTACAACTGGCGAGAAGCCATAGTTTGCGTCTCTTAAAATGCAGGAGTTGAAAAATATTGTGCAGCTTCTGTTATAACACCTACATTCTTTTCAGTTACTATGAATTTCAACAACAGGTTAGGAGAGTGTTAAAAAAAAGAAAAAAATGCTGCGCTGCCACTTGGGGATCTACTAATAGTGTAAAATTGGTGCTGTGCCACACTCTCAATGTGTGATCATACCACACGCTTGATGAATGAAAAGAAAAATGTTCCCTATAACGTTCATAAAATGTAATTGAAGGCTGTACGCACCCTCTTTGACAGGAGCTCAATTCATCCCTGGGGTTAAGAAGATATGTACATTGCCTGAAAAAAATGCATAAATGCATGTGATGTGACATAGTATTATGCAGTACCTCAATAGTGCTTACAACATATAAAATATTATAAACCAAACACAAGTTAAGAACAAACCCTTCTGACAAACTGGTATCTCAGTGAACAAATACAAGTGCTAACGTAAATGCAATAATAAAGTCCCAGTGTTAAAAAAAACACCTTCCACATTCAATGTGACTCAGTGATAAAAAATCCTCTTGATAACAAAAATCTTGTGTTGGGTGCTCCAAGATTATTGTTATCAAGGGGACTTTTATTCTGTTATTCACTCGTGTTTGGTTTATAATATTTTATATGTTGGTAGCACTAATGAGGTACTGCATAATACTATTTCACATCACATGCATTTATGCATTTTTTTCAGGCAATGCACATATCTTAACCACAGGGATGAATTGAGCTCCTGTCAAAAGGGGGGTGCATACAGCCTTCAATCACAGTATAAGGGACATTTTTTCTTTTCATTCATCAAGTGTGTGGTATGATCACATATTGAGAGTGTGGCACAGCACCAATTATACACTATTAGTAGATTCCCAAGCTGCAGTGCAGCAATTGTTTAACACATTCCTACCTACATCTTTGTGGCGATTTCTAGCAGCAGCCTGCTGAGTATAAATCTTTCTGTCCACTGCATGGGACCTATAGATACAACAGGTTAGGAGAATCTGATTTATGAGTCAGAGTGGAGAGAGGCACTGTAGTGCTTTTGACTTTTGGAAAACAAAGTTCTAAGCATGCTGAAAGTTTTTACAAGAATTCAGACACAGTGGCAGAGAAATCGGCTTTTCTTTCTCTAGATTTGACACATTATATGCGCCTGACATTGAGCCAAGATCAGGAGGTGGAGAGTGGTGTCAAATAGAACACTGTTCCAAGACAAGGGAACAGCAAATTACCCTGAGTGGAGTTTTGCGTTTACTGTAATCCACTGGCAGAGACCGTTATTACCGTATTTGCCGGCGTATAAGACGACTTTTTACCCATTGAAAATCTTCTCAAACGTCGGGGGTCGTCTTATACGCCGGTATACGGCATACTGACACTTTTTAGGGGGGCGGCGCGGTGCCGCCGCCGCCCCCCCCCCCCCCTTCCAACAGAAGGGACACTAAGTACAGGGGTGGGCAGGGGCTGTTTCTTACCTGGCTCCGGTCCCACGACGATCTGGTCCAGGAAGCGTGGCTGCTCCTTCAGTTCGGCCACTGGATGTTCGCGCGGCTGCAGCAGGTAAGTGTTCAGTGTAGAGGTGCTGCTGAAACCACATATGCTGGCTGCAGCAGCACCATACAAGAACAGGGTCAGCAAGTGTAATTGGTGTCAGTGGGAGGAATAGTGCCCCATCAATGGTGTCACTGATACCAACGATGGGGCACTATTCCCCCCCCCCCTGACACCAACGATGGGGCACTATTCCCCCCCCCACTGACACAAACGATGGGGCACTATTCCTCCCCCCCACTGACACCAACGATGGGGCACTATCCCCCCCCCCCCCACCGATGGGGCACTATTCCCCCCCCCCTCACTGACACCAACAATGGGGCACTATCCCCCCCCCCCACTGACACCAACAATGGGGCACTATCTCCCCCCCCCCACTGACACCAACGATGGGGCACTATTCCCCCCCCCCCAGACACCAACGATGGGGCACTATTCCACCCCCCACTGACACCAATGATGGGGCACTATTCCACCCTCCACTGACACCAATGATGGGACACCATTCCTCCCACTGACACCAATGTTGGGACACTATTCCTCCCACTGACACCAATGATGGGGCACTATTCCTGCCACTGATACCAATGATGGGGCATTATTCCTGCCACTGATACCAATGATGGGGCACCTATTCCCGCCACTGATACTAATGATGGGGCACTATTCCTGCCACTAATGCCAATGATGGGGCACTATTCCTCCCACTGATACCAATGATGGGGCACTATTCCTCCCACTGATACCAATGATGGGGCACTATTCCTCCCACTGACACCAATGTTGGGACACTATTCCTCCCACTGACACCAATGATGGGGCACTATTCCTGCCACTGATACCAATGATGGGGCATTATTCCTGCCACTGATACCAATGATGGGGCACCTATTCCCGCCACTGATACTAATGATGGGGCACTATTCCTGCCACTAATGCCAATGATGGGGCGCTATTCCTCCCACTGATACCAATGATGGGGCACTATTCCTCCCACTGATACCAATGATGGGGCACTATTCCTCCCACTGACACCGATGATGGGGCACTATTCCTCCCACTAATACCAATGATGGGGCACTATTCCTCCCACTAATACCAATGATGGGGCACTATTCCTCCCACTAATACCAATGATGGGGCACTATTCCTCCCACTGACACCGATGATGGGGCACTATTCCCCCCACTAATACCAATGATGGGGCACTATTCCTCCCACTAATACCAATGATGGGGCACTATTCCTCCCACTAATACCGATGATGGGGCACTATTCCTCCCACTGACACCAATGATGGGGCACTATTCCTCCCACTGACACCGATGATGGGGCACTATTCCTCCCACTGGTGTACATTGGAAGAGGGGTAGTCTTATACGGCGAGTATAGCCCAAACACTACATTTTAGCAGGAAAAGTATGGGGTCGTCTTATACGCCCAGTCGTCTTACGTGCCGGCAAATACGGTATGCCCTTTTGTCCCTGCTCCCTTGCTCCGATGTTCTGCCATTGCTAATTGAGGGGATCTCCAGTGGGTACTCATGGAATGTATGTGGAAGAATGAGGTTTTGCATGTTCGGAATACAGAAGCTGCTATAACCCAGGCACTGACCATGTTCCTTGGCTGGTTCTCCTTAGCAAAAGGCAGCAGGAAATATTGCAAATGTGGTGTGCATGTTATCAGACAATATGGCTGGCAGAATTGCATCAGCCAGGTGGTGTGTTGCAACAAATCATCTCCAGACAAAGCTTGGATGGGAAAAATTTCACCATATTTAAAATTAAACAAATACTTTCCGTGATGGAGGCGGCATATGCAAATATAATAGGGGTTAACACAAAGTGAAAAACTGCCGTTGCCTGCACATAGGCAGCCTTTGTGTGCTATGCATTGTGGGCTGTGCAGTCAGAACAGTACAAATTACAAGGAAACCTGTCTTAACTTGTCCATGTCGCTGGGCCTGCTGAGGTTCCAGGCTTTATCAGTAATGGTGGGCTTATCTCTGTAGGTGTTTTCAGGGTCTGGGAACTATAGAGATGGACCACAACACTGGAGCTATATAGTACCCTGAGGCTAAATACAGGCTAAATAAAGCAAGCATTACATTACAGGCCTGCCCCACTGCAATGTGACTGAGTACGGTCCCTTAAGGCAAACAATGACTCGATCCGGAAAATGCTGGATGGCCTCAGGAAATAAGCAAATCTTAATAGAAGATTATGAAATTTAAAACAATTATCCATCTAAGGACATTAGCAAAAAAATGTAAGTCTCACAAATGTGGGTGAGTTATATGCACATGTACTAAAACCTAATCTGTACGATAAATCCATATATAGATTTTTTTTTTTTTTACAAATTTCCTAAAACTACACAAAACCAAATGTGAAAGTAAAATATCAACACTGACATTTAATATGAAATTAAAAAATGAGTTGAGTACATACTGATCATTCCTTGCACAAATGCAGGTGGGTTGGGACGTGACTGAGTTGGATCTATGTTGCTTCTTTCCTAGAAGACAAATAAAAAGATAATATTAACACATTTATACAGCTATAAAAGAGACTACCCAAAAAGTGTATAACTAAGTTTCTAACCTAATAGACGAGAGAAAATTAATTAAAGCAGTATCATAAAAAAGGGGAAAACTGACTGTGCGATGAAGAAAGTAAATATTTTTTTTTATACATCAGAGATCAAAAAAAGACTTGTATATTTAAAGTATGTCCAAACCTTTTTTGATTTTTAGTTTTAATCAAAGAAGGGAAAGAGCATAAACTCTGTTGGGTGTTTATGGCATTCAGGAGTTAGAAAATGTTCCCCTCATTTCATGTTAAGGATACACCAGACAAGACATGAGAAAATCTCCAACAGGCACTTTTTTTTTTTTTTAACACAGTAGGAGAAAACAAAAATATCCATCAGATTTATATTATTGGCTGTCACTTACTGCACCCAATCAAAAACAAGGAAACTATTTTTGTCTGGAAATACATGTTAATTGTTCAGGTTCATTTGCCATGCCTGTAGATTAAAAGGCAAAGTGTGAACAGGGCCAAAAGGCCCAGCTGAAGCAACCTAGTCTCTATTTTATAAAACTCTACAAAGAAACAACCTACAAAGCAAATAGTTAACATGTATGCAAAACCCAACAATGTACTTTGTTTATGTGCTCCCTTTTGGCCTCAAATCACTGAAAGCATTTCATCTGTTTAACTTAAGTGCAAAATAATGGTCTTTGATCATGTCAGAAATTCAGAGTTGCACACTTCCTGTATTATTTCAAGGAGTCTAATTACCCCTCCTAGTTCTCATCTTGGCCTAAAGCTAGGTACACGTGGTGCAAATAACGACCGATTCAGCAGGTCGAAGGGACATGCTGGAAAACAAGCATCTGATCAGCGCTCGCAGCCAATTTGCCACGTTTTCCATGCATTTCAATAGGGATGTGTGCTTTTTTTTTTTCTGCATAAAACCTGCACCAAAAATGCAGCAAGCAGGATTTCATTAAAAGCAAGATTTTACTAAAAGTAGCGGAACCACAACGGTTGATTGGTTTTCTTTCGTTTCTTTACCTTATACAAAAGCAGAAGAAAAACAGATCAATGTGACAGCAGCCTAAGTGCCATTTTCTTCTTTAAAAAAAAAAAAATTTATTTGCTCTAAATTTCATAAATTTTAGTACAGTATAGGAAACAAACCCCAAGTTATAGGCTGGTTTCTTCAGATGACTGGACACTTGCAAAGCTTTTGAGGATCTGACCCCTGGGCATCCCCACTATAACTCTACCCTACTCCATGAGTCCTCTGCTTTGAAGCAAGCAATGCAGAGAATTTACAGGTAGGTCATAATTCCTTTTTTTTTTTAATTATTAATATTATTGTGAGTGGAAGAAAGTTTCCTGTTCGATCAAACTGCACTGGGCACAAGACTTCGTCCTTGTGAAGAATGAGGAATGAGAACTTAAAGGAGTCAAAACTAGGTAGGTCATACCCACATATGTAAACTGTGTTCAAAACAACACATGTGAGGTATCACCACAAACGCCAGAGCAAGAGCAAAAATTCTAGCACTAGATCTCCTCTAAAAATGTATACAGGTTACTAGTGTAAAGTTACAAAGTGTCACCCATGGAGATTTTTAAGTACCACACTTTGATGTCATTCCATGAGTGTGCGCAATTTTAAAAGCATAACATGTTAGGTATCTATTTACTTGGCCTAACATCATCTTTCATATTTTACAAAAAAAATGAAAGTGTAGTATTTTTTTCCCAAACTGTTAGAAAAATATATTAATTTTTAAAAACTATCCATTCCAGTTTTGGTTTTCGGCCAAGCGCATCCTAAATTTTCGGTTTCAGCATCGGAATTTTCATTTCGGTGCACCACTAGTAATTTCAAACCCCTATTGTGTTTAGCTGGTTAGTGGGCATGGAGGAGAAGGGAGGGAGTGGGTTGTCATTTACCACTGTAAATGACTATAGTCGCATGGGCTGCTCATATCTGATCAGGGAGGAAATGCTCAGCAAAGAAACTCACTGAAAACTAAGCATGTGCAGTAGCTGTCAATACTGCTCTGAAAAATTCCCAGCTGCATTGGGGAATGGACAAATCAAACAGATTTTCTGCAGAATACAGAAAACAAATTCCATAGTGACTGAGTGAGTATGAACAGCATGCCTGTAAGACACCTCACACTTAAACCCTTTAAAGACGACCATCTTTCTTGAGGCAATTGACAAATGCATTAAAGATATCACAGGAGCAATGAAATTGCACAGGACGGCCCTGAACCTCCTCTTCTCAGGTCCCTTGCAGGCACTCCTGGCTCCTCCTCCCCTTGGTGTGCCACCATAGGAAGCCTATCATGGCACATCTGCGCGCTCAATCCTGAACACCACTGCTTGTGTCCATTGACACAGAAAGCAAGGTTCCGCCCTGCACCCCACTCCCTCACCGCAGGATTTGACTGACAGCAGAGGAAACCTATGACTCCTGATGCTCGCAGCAAAGCCTGTGAGAGCATGGAGAAGAGGAGGGAGCTGTTGCTGTTGTGCACAATTCTGGACCGAAATCTGGCTCAGGTACCTATTAGGGGATGAGGGGGCAATATTTTAACCTAAACATTTTTTACCTTAAAGAAAGGACTGCATTAGGAGACAAATGTTTAGGCTTTAGAACAATTTGAAGGTATTTGAGTTAGCTGCTGAAAGAACTGTTGTGTTTTCCTTGTGGACAAATACTTGCTTGTAAAAATTGGCTTTGCAAGTGATCCTAGCAAATCGCCATAGTATCAATTACCCCTGAACTTTACATCTGGCATATCAGGTTGAAGGTGTTTGAAGTGAAGGACCCATTCCCCTTGGTTTACAGCAGTCATCACTGCATGGACCAGGCAGCAGAGATCGCTGGACAGTGTTTTTCTGTGCATGAAATTATCAAGCTTGCTTCCTTTAAGGGAGCACAACTCCTGGTGATTGATGTAGGCCACAGCTGTGGCGTTGTCTGAATGTTCCCTGAACTCAAGAGATTTGTACACCTCACCGCAGCCTGGTATCTGCTGGTATCTTCCAGTGTGTGATAAAAACGACTTCCACATGTGCAAGGCTGGATTGGAAATCCATTAATCTAGGGAGCTCCTTGTTTGGCTGGATAAGAGAAAAGGCAAAATCAAGAAAAGGAGCATACGTATTCCATGCCAGCAATATATTTTGTTGGGAGAGGTCTGAAATGAAATTAGGCAAATGGAACCACCCTGAAGGCGGCCAGGCCCAGAACTCTCATGGACATTCTCACAGAGGGCCGCTTCTTTGATCTCAAAGCTAGAACGCGAGATCTGAGAGACCAGTTGGAAAAAAAAAAAAAAAAAGACTCTCGCTTGGGCTGAGTCAAGAATGACACCAAAATTACACCAGGCGAAGGAAGGTCAGAGACTGGATTTCTGAAAGTTGATTACCCAACAAAAATACTTAGGAATCTGAATAGTCCTGTTGACATTGCAGATAGCTGGAAGAAGAAATTCATCTAAATACTCTGAGAAAACACTGATTGAACCCACACATCTAGGACCAGAAAAAGGCAAACTGTAAAAGACATTCCCCACTCTTAGGAGTGAGGGCATTTCATCATTGCGAAGAGATCTTTGGGGAAGACCTGTTGGACTTTTTCACAGAAAGGGAAGGGCTGAATTTTGGCTTAGCAGTTGAAGCTTGGATAGAGTGTGGAGGTGTTCTGCATTTTGGGGTGTTGGAAGTGCCTGAAGAAGGGGATTTTGGAACCCTCCACTGGGAAAAAAGGACCATTCCTCCTGTGATATCGTTAATGCATTTGTCAATTGCCTCAAGAAAGACGGCCTTCTTCAAAGGGCTTAAGTGTGAGGTGTCTTACAGGCAGCTTCAGGTGGCCAGGCTTTGAGCTAGAGATTCTAGACCTGCAAACAGAAATCAAAGCCATTCTGGAGATTTGTGTCATGACATGTTTGAGTGCATCCACACAAAACAGCAAAGCAAAAGATAATTTCTGTAACTGCTCTGTCAAGATACAGTCCAGAAATACAGGATTGTGTTGGTTTTTTATTGTCCTAATTCAAGTAGCTGCAGTTTGACAAACAGAAATTGCAGCAATAACTGGTTGCCTGCAAGAGTAAAGCACTTTTAAAAGCATCTCAAAATCTGTCAGCATCTTTGAATGAACGAACAATCTTGTTGTAAGGGATTTCCGGCAAGAAGAATCGCGATCGGGAACGCGCATAGGAATTCCCGCAGAATTGCCAGTTGTGCGCATGAGCGCAGGAATGCGCGATCAAGCACACGCATGGCGAAGATCGGCGCCAGACGGGCCATTTAAGGAGTGCCTCTGCTCAGGTTCAGTGCTGATTGGTCTTCAGCTCCCCCCATGTCCTGCTTGCTCATGTACGATTCCTTTGTTGCTGAACCGGCTTGTTCCTGACCCGACTCAGATTACTCTCCTGCTTCCTGACTTTGGCTCGGCTCCTGACTTTGGCTTTTCCTTCTGATTCTGTACCGCGCTGCCTGACTGTTTATGACCCCGGCTATCATTGACTCTGCTCCAGTCCTATGTCCCGGCTACCTACCTTGCTCTGCTGCACATCTGGCAATCCACAGAACCTGCCTGGTCTATTTCTACGGTGCCCAAATCAGAGGATACTCTGCCTACCAAGGTCATTATCCACAAGAGCCGCAAGCAACAACCACTGGCGCTCTTGTTCCCCTGGTCCCTAGACTCCCTCTGTTCCAACCTCAGCGGGATCAGGGCTAGTTACACAAGTGAGGCCGACCTCATCAATTCAGTCTCCCATCAGGTACGTGACACTTGTTTAGATTCATTAGGATGTTTATTTAAAGGCATTATAAATATTCCTACCTACACCTTATCATGTAGTTTTGTGTCAGTTGTTGTTGTGTATGCACAGCCTGTAGTAAAGTAAATCTGCACATTCCTGTGTCATAAGTTTGTTTGTGTAGGAACATGATGTATTCAACATGGCACTGCACAGTTTAACATGTGACCTGTAATGTGAGGACCAACATTTCTTGTGAATATATACCTTGATGTAGCACAATCCTAAACAGCATTTATACTCCTTCAAATACAACAAACCATCTCAAATCATCATAAATCTTATATCTGCAAAATTAAAAAACCTTCCATATATTGTAATTTAATGGAAAAGTCCTCCACCAATGTGCAAAGCCTGAAGGTTCTTTATGTATTATATGCATGAAGGTAAAAAAAAAAAACTTCTGTTGGCTGCTCCCCCCACAACCCTCCCCAATACTCACCTAAGCCCCCTTTCGATCCAGCGATGTGCATGGCCTACCGATGAAGCTGAACACAATGCGTATATAAGCAGGAGCCACACTGGTGAAGTATGAAGGAATTGTTAGTTAAACCATGTCTTATGATACTTTATTCATAGCACTTTGAGTGCTTTTATAATTTTGTGAAGTTTTAAATAAAAAGTGTATATATAGAGAGCTCTATTTTGGTCCCATTTTTTCCTTTACATGCCATCCATCTAAGTGTGGCTCTGCCAGAGAAAATTGGCCAGTGGAGGAGCGGAGTTCTGATAGCCCATAGAGGGGCAACAAGTACATACATGGCCTTGATTGTTATTAAGGTCAGTGAGCCCATGATAAGAGCACTGGGTGGATGCATGCACTGCAGGGATTGCACTTAGAAGTAGAAGAGACAAAGAATTTCCCATCACACTGGTGGAGGACTTTTTAATTACCTGCATTGAATGGATGTTTATTTGCAGATATAGGATTTATGAGGTTTTGAGATGGTTCATTGTATTTGAAAGAATACATATTGTGTTTGTGACTGCACATCAAGGTATATATTGAACTTATAAGTAAAGATTGAAAACCCAGCAACTTGTCCTTCCGTATGATTAACTTTATTTCAGTGAGTGGAGTGTACAGAAAAGAATTGCTTACGCATTTCAGCAATAAGTCTTAATCATAGCCATAAAAACACATTTCAGGAAATTCAATATATATTTAACTTGTGTAGAATTGTAAAGAAAAACACTCTGGGATGTTTAGCAGAAGTCACATTCGATGTGATATACACATTTCATTTTGTGACTTCCTGTGTAGAAACAATACATCCTACAACCCTGGGTCTGTCAGTCTAGCACTGGTGCAGGTGAAAGCTACATAGTAATTAGAAATGACACAGATACAAGCAGTTAACTGATCTCACCAAGCTGGAAGAGATGTGTCTCATCTTATTAGCACTTCCACATTTGTAATGCAAGAGAGGAAATGGCTAGGCATGCACTGGACACTGTGTGACCCAGAACAAGAAGATGCCTGTCCCTCTGGTGAATAGAGACAAGCTACCTGCAGCAATACATGGATATATAGGGAAATGGACACAGTAAAACTGTAGCCACAGCATTTAAGCCCATCATTACAAGGTGAGGCAAACAGACGGTGAAAAGAACTATACTAATACATGCTTAAAGCAACTGAAGGTGTATAACACCTTTAAGACTGAATTGGCATGGCCACTTATCTTGTGAACTTTTTCCACTGGATAGAGCTCAACAATGATTCTGAAAAGGGTAAATATATTTTCTGGATTGACCCAAACTTCATAGACTGCCCATTCTATTGGCTCATATCTTTTTAGATTTAGTAGGTACCTTAGTACCCAAAGGGGCATGGAAAGAGGAAAAACAAGTGCGGCAATGCCAAAACTTTTACACACAACAAAACTGATCATATCAACGTTGGCAAGCATATTGTATGTTGAAGTTGTAACATCAGGTATATAGGAGGCTGGGGTGCAGAAATCTTCTGCAGCCTCTTCATTCCCCTCTAGATCTACTTCTTATAGAGCACCCTCCAGGTGTTCCAGAACTACAAATCCCATAAGGCATTTCATGTCTGACAGTTACAAGCGTGACTCCCAAAGGCATGATGGGATTTGTAGTTCAACAGCTGGAGGGCTGCAGTTTGACACCTGTGTTCTAAACAAGCATATCTGAGGGTGGGGAAGGAACCTGGCAATTCTGAGACCTGGACAGCAATGTCTGTATTAAAGCCACAATTGTCTGATGCCAGTGTCAAAGGATTGTTGGTTCTATCTACAAACGGGTAATTTTACCTGGAGGCCAAGATGTCCACATTTGGAGTTCTCCATTTCTGATATAGAAAATAAATTATGTTTTGGGATGACTGGACCATTCCTCTTAGTCCAGGCAGTGATGACTAAGGTAATCCACCTACCAATTGTCCACTCCTGGGGTGTGAACAGAAGAGAGGGCTGGCCAGTGTTACGCTGCCCATGAAACGATCAGGCTTACTTCCATTAAGCCTGATCTCCTGGTGCCCCCTTGGTGGTTGACATAGGCCACAGCTGTGGCACTGTTTGGCTGTACCCTGATCATATGGACTGTAAAGAAGGGGAGTCAAGTGATTCAGAGCTAGTTTTAGCTCTGAGCACCAGGATGTAGATAGGGAGGTTGGTTTTCTTGGGTGACCATGTACCTTGAACTGTGAAAGATTGGAAGACTCCTCTCCAACCTGGGAGGCTATTATCTGTTAATCACCTTCAAGGGGGTGGCAGGTTAATCCACAAATTTCATGGCTGAACTGAAAACCCACCCAGCTAGCGAGTTCCATGCTTTGCTGGAGAGGTATCAGGAGGTCAAGAGAAGGCATGTTCTTGTTCCAGGCCAACAAGATGCTCTTTTATAGAGGCCTTGAATGGAATTAAGCGAAAAGTACAGCCTCAAATGAGGCTACCATGAGGTTCAGAACCCTCAGAATCTCATAGAGCAATGTATCTTCAATTATAAGATCTAAGAGCGAGAATTTTGTTTTCTGGAAGAAAGACTTGGTCCTCATTCTGAACAGACCGAAGTATTCCAGAGGAGAAGCCAAATGGCAGCATGAAATTGAAAAAGCGTGTCCCTCCTACTGTAAAGCATAGAAAACGCTGGTGAGGTATGTAATTGGGAAAAGGTACATAAGAATTTTGGATGTCTACTGATGCTAAGTATTACCCTCGTCTCAGAAAGGCAATAAATAATAAATGACTATGTGGATTCCATGAAAAACTCTGGAATAGAAAGATACTTGTTTAGGGATTTTAGGACCAGGATAGGATGAACACCATAACAGGTTTGAATGGAATCCTTTGGACCAGTCTTTCAGAGGAACCAAAACCACTTCTTTCAATTTTTACTTTTGGCTATAAAAAATATATAGTAAACTCAAAGTTAGTCATAAATTTATAAAATGTATTCTGCTACATGTTTTTGGTAAAAAAAAAAAAAAATCCAATAATTGTATATTGATTGCTTTGTGTGAAAGTTACAGCATATACAAACTATGGTATTGAAACTGCAATGCCATTTTTTTGTTATACGTCTCTGCACTAGTTTAACTGACAATTGTGCGGTCATGCAAAGCTGTACCCAAACAAAATTTACACACAATTTTCATTCTTTTGGCTCTGTGTGCCACCAGAATGAATTGCACTTCAAATCCATTTGGATTGTTTCGTTTTAGACTTTCAGCTTTAATTCAAGGGGTTGAACATAAAAATCAAGTACAAATTTGAAGACCTGCAACCATTTTTATGCACAGTCCCTCCATTTTCAGGGGCTCAAATGTAATTGGAAAAATACATATAAATATAATGTTCATTTTTAATACTTTGTTGAGAATCCTTTGCTGGCAATGACTGCCTGAAGTCTGGAACCCATGGACATTACCAAAGACTGGGTTTCCTACTTTCTGATGCTTTGCCAGGCTCTAACTGCAGCTGTCTTCAGTTCTTGTTTGTGGGCCTTTCTGCCTTTAGGTTTGCCTTCAGCAAGTGAAATGCATGCTCGATTGGGTTGAGCTCAGGTGATTGACTTTGCCATTGCAGAATATTCCACATTTTTTCCTTCAAAAGCTCCTGGGTTGCTTTTGCAGTGTTTTGGATCATTGTCCATCTGTACTGTGAAGCGCCGTTCAATCAACTTTGCTGCATTTGGCTGAATCTGGACTGACAATACATCTCTAAACACTGCAGAATTCATCCGGCTGCTTCTGTCACATCAATAAACACCAATGACCCAGTGCCACTGGAAGCCATGCATGCCCATGCCATCACACTTCCTCCACCATGTTTTACAGATGACGTTGTGTGCTTTCAATCATGAGATGTTCCAAGCCTTCGCCACACTTTTTTCTTCCCGTCTTTCTGGTACAGATTAATCTTCATCTGTCCAAAAAATGCTCTTCTAGAACTGGTCTGGCTTTTTAGATGTTTTGTGACAAAGTCTAATCTGGCTTTTCTATTCTTCAGGATTATGAATGGTTTGCACCTTGTGGTGAACCGTCAGTATTTGCTCTCCTGAAGTCTTCTCTTGATTGTAGGCTTTGACAATGATACGCCCACCTCCTGGAGTGTGTTCTTCACTTGTCTGGAAGTTGTGAATGGGTTTTTCTTTACCATAGAGAGGATCCTGCCACCATCCACGACTGTTGTCTTCTATGGACATCCATGCTTTTTTATGTTACTGAGCTCACCAGTGCATTCTTCTTTCCTCAAAATGTACCAAACTGTTGATTTGGCCACTATTGCTATCTCTCCGTTGGATTTGTTTAATTTTTGAAGCCTTACAATGGCCTGTTTCACTTGCATGGACAGCTCCTTTGAACGCATGATGTAGGTTCACAGCAATAGATTCCAAATGCAAATACCACACTTAAAACTTTTTTATTGAAATATCTCTGCCAGAAAAATCGTGTGGTATGCCTACTATTAGAATATACCTCCCTGCATCCACCCACTTCTAATGGTGGGCACACATGAAATGTGCCAATATTATAAAATATATATACCGAAGCATAGGGGCCATCCACCCACTGGCCACCCCAGGCCCCCATGCTTCAGCATATATGCTCTTTTTTTAACTGCAGATGAAAAAATCACATCCATCAGAGCTGCCCACACTGACTTGTGTATATTCTGAGAGAAAGTTCCTATTGCTGTCAGAATAAACAGGTCGGTGCTGCAGCTGAAAGCATTCCTGCAAAGAAAACAGCAATGGTTAACAATAAAATAGTAAAAGTGTAACAGTAGAACAGCAACGACAAAAATAAAAATAAAAAACTAACTATTTTTGGTTTTTAAAATGTTTAATTTTTGGGGGGATTTGTACTTTTCAGTTTTTTTTTTTTTTAAACTTTAAACTTTTTAAAACATATTGTAGGGTCTCTCCAAATGCGATAGCCAGTTTCCTGATCATCTTTCGAGACCCTGTATAATTATATACCCTGAACTGTGCCGTGCTGTACCCTATACTAATGCTCCCCTAGTGTGTGGTAGGGACAGAAGCAGTCCTTGAGGCAAAGACCAGGTTAGTCAGGACAGGAGGAACAAAAAAAAAAAAAAAAGGCGGGTGTCTAGCCTGATTCCATGTCTGCCACAGACACATCTTTTGGGGTCCCTTTTGGGATAGGGTACCAGCAATGGCATTGGGAAAATGCCCCTCATGCAGCCGGCTAACTGCATCTGGGTTGGGGGTTTGAGCCACAGCACCTTCTGGATACAAAAGGGATGTGATGATCTCTTCCAGGAATTTTAGGAAGGATCCACTTCGTCCAGTTACTTTGTAAAGCACAAAAGCTTTATATAGAGCCAATTGAAATAAACACTTTTTTGTACCAGCATCTGGTTTTTCGGGAAACTAAGTACGGCTTCATCATCTAGTCATTGAAGTCCACGCCTCCCATGTTAAGGTTATAGTCATGGACACAGAGGGGCTTCTCAACAACACCAGCTGCCATAGTAATTTGGATGGTCGTATCTGTGTGAATGGAAGACAGGACGAAAACATCCCGTTTCTCCTTCCACTTCACTGTAAGCAATTCCTCATTTCTCAAGCAGACTTTTTCCCCCTTTCTAAGACGGGTATTTACAAGCCATGGGGGAAGCCCCGGCGATTAGGTTGCACGGTGCCACAAGCGCCAATACCAAGATTGTACAAATGTCTAAATAGTGATACGCTTGAATAAAAATTGTCCATTTATAAGTGGTACCAAATATGGAAAAAGGATGACACCAAGTCCCAAACTATCTTGCCACTGCTCCCCATGTAGTCTAGGCATCTGGCGGGATCCCTCGTAAATCCGAAACTTCTATGTATAGCCTGTTGCCCTCTCACAGGTCTTATACTTCTTGACCCCATATCTGGCACGCTTGCTGGGGAAAAATTGCTTGAATGCAAGGCGGCCAGAAAAATTAATGAGGGACTAATGAACGCAGATGTTTTGCTGGGGAGTATAGACATCTGCAAATTTCTGGTTAAGGTGATTTACAAGGGGTCGAATTTTGTGGAGCCGGTCAAATTCAAGGTCAGCCCAAGGACGACAGAGTGTGTTGTCATTGAAATGCATGAAACGCATTATATTCTCATATCTATTCCTGGCCATAGCAGCAGAGAACAGGGGCATATGATGAATTGGGTCTGTGGACCAATACAACCGCAACTGATTTTTTTGTAGTAATGCCCATATTGAGGGTTAGGCCCCAAAAAAATTTAAATTTGGAAATCGTAATGGGTTTCCATGATGATGATCTGGCAAGGTTTGAATTTGGGTTGGTGGCGATAAACTATTGTGCATATAAATTGATCCACAATAAATGCATACAAATCTTCTGTGACAAACAACTCCAAAAAATCAAGGGGAGTGTTTAAATTTGCTGTTTCCACCTGAATTCCGGGTTGGGCAGTGAATGGGGGAGGCACAGGTGCTGCAGAATTTGTGGGCTGCCAATCGGTATTTGCAAGCACGTCCGGAAGGGGGCTCTACGGGTCTGTGTGCAAATTCTTGGTGGCTGCGGGACACTACTTGTGCTCATCACAGCACCAGCTTGTACTGCACTTATGGGACTCACTACGTCATCAAGCGATACTGCAGTGCTGGTATAAAAAAAAGACCAGGATGTACTAAGCCCCTGGTGCTCGCCAGTTCACCAAAAGGTAGAGTGGCACTAGTATTGGCACTCTGCTGCATATGAGAGTCATCATGCATTAGTAACATCTTGGCAACCTGGGAACAGGGTTGGGTACGCCTGATCTTAGAAGGGACCTCTTCTCCATTCTCTGAGCTGTTAGGGTGCCGCTACTGTCTACAGGTTCATATTCTTAGGCTGATTGTGTCAGGGAGTCTTTCCCTTTGCTCTCACATGACATGCTCAGAATCCTGTAGGCCTCTTCACCAGTGCACCTTTCGTTGGACATTCTGGCCACTAAATTTATAAGTGCCTAGTGCGACTTATGGGAAGAAGAGCACCTGGCTATCAGGGACTGCTTGAACCGCTATAAAACAATTACCGTCAAGTGCTAGCAAAGATCAGGCCTGATTCTACGAACCCTGCGGTTTTGTGTGCAATGTATCAAGTGACAGTGGAACTACTAACACTGCACTTGCTGGGGGAGAAGGGGGGGGGTGTAAGCGCTAGGGGCTAAACGCAAGTGCTGGCAGGTGTTGGGGCTGATCCCGCTGCGTTTTTGTGGACACTATACTAATGTGAACATTGGTATAGTTCTGATCTGATCAAAGATATTGATCCGTTCAGACACTATACTAGCAATGGAGTAGTATTGTGTATGTGAGTGTGTTCACTAATACATTGATCAGTAAAAAATCTGTACACTGTACTAATGACACTGGTGACAGGGCAGTGAAGGTGTTAACTAGGGGGGGCTCCATCAAGGGGTTGAACGTGTCCTAGAGTGTGCTAACTGTAATTGTGTAGTGCTTTTACTCAGTTATGTTGATTCTTCTATCTCTGGGATGGAAGGTGCGCAGAGAGAGAAGATTTAATCACTTCCTGTACCTGTGTAGCTGTCAACACAAGACAGGATAGGACAGGGTTCGATCATCCGACTTGGGCCGAACATCACTGGCGTAAATCGGATGAATGATCCCTCGGGGATCAATTCACGGCTTCGGCGGGGGCTTCAGAGAACTGAAATTACACAGTGAGGATAGCTTTGATGGCTGACTGGAGGGAATGCACACACTCCCCTTCACACAGTTACTTTTGACAAGGAAAGCTTGTCAGAAGTGACTCATACCAGAGGCACAAAGCAGCAGACAGAAAACACAGTAACTGCTCTTGATACAAGTACACACTATAGAGAAATATGCTTTGTTCATATTTCATGTCTGAACAGCTGTGTTCAATCACATATATGGGGGGGGGGGGGGGAACGACTCATTCTCCAAAACACAGAAAAGCATTTTCAGTTTGACCAATTTTGGTGGTATGTAAAATTTGTAAAGTTGATTTCTCAATTCTTGGACCATAAACAATATGTATAAAGGTTTAACTATCGATATATATTGTTTTGGAGCAGTATCCATTCCCTAAGGAAGAATCTGCACTAAAGTATTTGAAACGCTTTGGATTTAGGCTGAATGCACTTGTAGTTCCCTCAATTGAGGTTGCAAGATGGAAATCAGCTTCAAGGGATACCGCTAACTTTCCAATGCAATAATTGCAAATATGTGGTCAAGAATTGTTATATTCTATTGGTGAAATATGTATAGATGAATCAAATAAAATATCAAATCGTTTTTTTTTTTTTTAAATTGTTTGGTCTATATGTATTCTAAGGTTGCCTTAAAAATGTAAGGTCCAAATCTCTCTAATTAAAAAATAGGGATGATGGCAACCACACCCCTAGGTTACACGGGATGACTTTACTACTAGACTCTTGTTTGGACAGATTTAAGTGAGTTATTCCTAAGAATTACAGGCCTACAATATAAAACAACAAATTTCCATGCAAAACAACGTACAGCTTTGACATTCAAACATATTGACATAATCAGACCGCTAGGTTAAATGGCTAAGCTCACCCTAAAAAAAAAAAAAAAAAAAAAAAAGGCCAGAGGTTAATAAATGCCAACAAAAGAAAGCTCTGCCCCCCCCCCCCCAAAAAAAAAACATTATACATTTAATTTGAGTACAGTATTTCATGTTCAAATATTTCACTGTCAAGCTATCCCAGCAATGAAAACCACCCAGGACAGGAAGGGATTGTGACATACTGGTTCTGAAGTGGTTAAAGAGATAAAACATGAGGAAATGTGCATATATTGCAAGGATGCACTGCATTACTTCATGTTTCTTTTATTTTTTCTTGACATACACATTCATCTCATTGGCTGTGCTTAAGCTTTAAGAATTTTCAGTAAGAATACCTCCAACTCTGCAAACATGCAACACTTGGGAGAATAAAGGTGTCAGTATCCCAGGTTATGCTGGGTGTCATTTGCTTGTTGGCTGGGTGGGGCAGGTGACCGAAATTGATAGGTACCCACTCTCTCACTTCTGCTGCAATTGCCTAGGCAATCGGAAACAGAACTTGTCCTCCCCCTCTTCCTCCCAGTAGTTTTCTGGGACATGTGACAGGTCCCGGAACACTACAGGACCATTCAGAAAGCGCAATGCTTCTCACGCATACGCAGTGGGCATCCAGCTGTGAAGCCACAAGCTGTCAACAACCAGGTGCCCACATTGAAGATGCCGACACCGGGAACACAGGGCGGCCGACTAAACAGGCTGTGGGGAGGACACAGAGTGATTGAGCAACAGGTGAGTGGCAGTTTTTTTAAAAGTCAGCAGCTGCAGTTTTTGTAGCTGCTGACTTATTTTTTTACATTTGCACTGGAACTCCACTTTAAGATCTTTTATCAAGCGTCCCTGTCCAAAGCAGGGGTATTCAATGGCAGGGGGGTTCTGCTCACTTTTTTTTTTCTTTTTTTACAATTAGCCACAGGAGTAGTTTTAACAGAGGCATATATTTTTGAACACAAGGCTGAAGAGCATCATGTAAATAGAGTGCATTTTGAAGTCATTTAAAACTATACAGAGATGTGAGTTAAGTGCTGGACGTAGCGTTAAACCATTTATAAAGCTATAACAGCAACTATCAAGCATTAAGACTCACAGCAGGCTGTTAGGTAATGCATTGTCAAAATGTACATTTATATTTTAGATAGATTAATTAAGCCTTTCAGTGTCAACTTACTTGTGAAACGCCTGGCAGCCCCTGGGTGGCAGACTCTGTAGGTGCAGGAACTCCTAATCTTTGAGCAAGGAGAGAAACTTGTTGTCTATGGAAAAGTAAGGTGGAGGGAAAAAAAAAAAAAAAGATTAAGTATAGACAAACTCAACAGTAACAAAAAATAAGCACATCATAAATGGGTAGCAATCTCATCACCCTTAATCAGTTTAACCCCTTCCCGCCAACAGTATACAGATATGCAGCCTCACAAAAGTGAGTCTTTATCCGTGAGGCCGCATTTATGCGTAACTGTCTTTGTGCTAGGGGCACGCCACACAGTGTTCTCCCAGCACTGAGACCAGGCTCTCACCGAGAGTCTCAGGTCTTGTATTAATGATAGGGACCCTGGACCCCTGGTTCCCAATCACCGTGATAGCTTCTGGTCGGCTATCACAGTGATCAGTTACTGTGCAGCCCACCCATATGTCTTCTCCTTCTTTTGAATGTTGAGTAAGATGTAAACAAACAAAAAGTGTTCAAAGAGAAAAAAAATAGCTAGTTCAAGGTTTGATCGAGGTCAGTGTCAAAGCTAGTGTTAAGGCCACGGTAAGCGTCACCGGTCTGGGTCAAAGGTCAGGGTGAGTATATTTTGGGTAGGATTTTGTTTTTGTTTTTAAAAAGCATTTTTTAAATTTCGTATGTGCCAGTGTGTTTTAGGTACAACAGGAAAAATTTAAAATGTGCACTATTGTTTCTGGGCCATACTAGGACTACAAACAACATACACATACAAGAAATCGCTGCAAAGTTAGAACATTTAATTTTGGGTTGTTCTTTGGTGGTAAGCTAAACCAAATCAAATGAATAAATAGGGAGGGGTTGGCCTATTTTGGCCAACGTTTTTGTTTTTGATGAAAAGGAAAACACAGGAGATATTCATTAGCATTTACAACAAACAAGAAAGCCCCCAAAAAAAGGTATAATCCACCAGGATACACAAAGTAGATGCGTTGATATGTACAGTTTGATATGTACAGTTTTACTAACGCATGTCAAAGTTGCAAAATTGTGTTAAGGCATTAATCGTTTTACCATCAGTCTCTAAGGGGTTAAAGACAACCTGTCACAAGAAAAATATGGAGACAAAACAATCCTACCTCCAAGGACACTAAGCTATTTCCAAACCCATGCCCTTCTGCATAAAGTAGAAATAGTGTCAAAATGAAATTGCTTATGATCAGGCATGCTACCGTAGAAAAAAATTATTTTTTAGTTATTTATTTTTACTGCTTGGGTGCAACTGTTTATTTTTAACACTATCACAAGCAAGCTAAGGACAGGTTATTCCCGGCCCTTCACTGAAGCTAATGAAACACAGATAGCGCTCTATTACCTTCTTTCCCAGACACATCAGCCGAGGAAAGCTATGTCTGAAACCAGATATAACTACGCACATTGATTCCAGGTTCCTTCTAGCTAGGGAAGATCTGCAATAAAGAAGTTCCCTGGTCTACCCGAAGACAACTGCCATGCAGGTCCTGGGCCTGCACGTGGGATAGCTGGGGTCGGAATACATTATTATTATAATAATACAGTTTGCGCAGCTCTTTACAAAATGAAGGTAGACATTACAGTTACAATACAATTTGGTACAAGAGGAAACAGAGGGCCCTGCTCGTTAGAGCTTACAATCTAGGAACATGGAGGGGATGGCACTTCTGAGTTCTGTGGAAGTGAATGGGTAGCTGTAGAATTGCTGAATCACTTAATTTAAAGCTGAGAAATTGGCTTGTCAGACGTACAAGCATTCCTGGCTGCTGCAGTAGCCAGAAGGGTGCATAAACCCCCCTGCTACTTCTGATGTAAGCCTTATGTTGGTGGCAGAAAAAGGCTTAGTGAACTCTTAAGCTACAGCCACCTGAAGGATCACACACCCAAAACAGTCACCTGTAAACTCAATTTGGTAATATGAGTTTGAACAATGCCTGGCCAAAGAGAAAAAAGAACTTGCATGAATAGTGAGCAATGACATCCTAGGGAAAGTATAACATTGTTCATGAGACCAATAGATATGAGGATGCTTCTTACTCCCCAGATGCAGCAATGTGCAAAGTCCATGGTGCAATGGTCAAGAGACTTATCAGGATGGCAAGGAATATTAACCACTTGCCAACAGCGCTACAGCCGAATGACGGCTACAGCATGGTTGTCCAGTTCTGGGAGGGCGTCATATGACATCCTCCCAGAACGTCGCCTTGGCGATCTCCATGATTGCTGTGTCCTACGGACACAGCTGCACACGTGATGTGGTAAAAGGCCAATCACAGAGGCCTTTTACCACGTGATCAGCTGTGTCCAACGACACAGATCACTGGGTAAATGCAGTTGCCGGTTAAAGGGCGTTACCTAACAAGAAAACCCCTTTACATCTTTATCAGCTGCACTTTCCTCACGCTGTGACTGACAATAACCGGCAAGTGTCAGAGGACGGATCGGCACTGATGATCAGTGCCCAGCAGTGCGGTCTCATCAACACAGGTCAGTGAAGGAAAAAAATTACCTGTTTACAAAATTTCATAATAGACACAATGAAAAAAAATTATTTTTTTTTATTAGTACAAAAAATAAAACATCCAGTAATTGGGCAACTATTAGTGTGCAGAATTATTATGCAACTAAATGAAAAACAAAAATTTTCCCATCTCACTTTATTTTCATCTTTTAAACTGAGAATAGTAAACAAAACTCAAAACAAAAATCTGTGACCAATATAGCCATCCTTTTCAATAACAGTAAAAGCTATTCATGGAGTCAGTCAGTTTATTGATCTGTTGACTTTCAACTTTTTGTGCAGCATCAACCACAGCTTCCCAGACCCTGTTCAGTGAGGTGTACAGTTTTCATTCACCTTAAATCTCCCACTTAAGAAGAGACCACAAGTTTTCAAAAGGGTTTAGGTCAGGAGAGGAAGGGGACCATGTCATTATTTTTTCATCTTTAAAGCCTTTACTGGCTAGCCATACAGTGAAGTACTTTGATGCATGCGATGGAGCATTGTCCTGCATAAACGTCATGCTCTCCTTGAAAGATGCATACTTTTTCCTGTACCACTGCTTGAAGAAAGTATCTTCTAAAAACTGGCAGTAGGTTTGAGTCCATCTTCAACCTGGTCCAGCTATCATCTTTAATACCAGCACCCCACCTTCCTCTTGCTGGCGTAGGAGTTGAAGTTAAGCTCTGTGCCCATTACGGATTCAGCCCCGGGCCCATCTATCTGGTCCGTCAAGATTCACTTTCATCTGGTCAGCCCATAAAAACCTTTGAAAAATCTGTCTTCAGATATTTCTTGGCCAAGTCTTGACATTTCAACTTATGTCTTATTCAGTGGAGGTCTGGTTTCAGCCTTCCCTACCTTGGCCATGTCTCTGAGCACTAAACACCTTGTACTTCTGGGCACTCCAGGTAGGATGCAGTTTTGGAATATGACAGCACTGGAGGTTAATGGGTTCCTGGTAGCATCACATTTGATTCTTCTCAAATCTTTGGCAGTTATTCACGTCTTTTTTTTTTTCCTCAACATGCTTTTTGTGACTATTGACTATTTGCAACAAAACATTTGATGGCTCTGTGATAACACCCCAATATCTTAGCAATTTCAAAGAGTGCTGCGGATCTCTGAAAACCTTTTTTTTTTTTTTACAAAATTTGACTTTTCAGACTCTAAATCTTTTTTGGCCCATTTTACCTTAGGAAAAGAAGCTGTCTAATAATTATGCACACCTTGATATAGGGTGTTGATCTGTTTAGGCCACACCCTCCCTTCATTACACAAATACACATAACCGAATATGCTTAAAAACAATAAGCATTCAAGTTTATACAGCTTTGAGTAGGACAATATGTATAAAAATGATGATTTCGTCAAAATACTCTCTTGCCTAATATTTGTGCACAAAATGTAGAGGCGAGGATATCCACATCCGGAGTACCCCATTTTTGGCATATCAGATTGAACACATCTGGATGAAGAGACCATTCCCTATGTCCAATGTGTGGCAGCTGAGATCATCCACCTGCTTCTAGGATGTGGACTGCAGAAATAATTTGACAGTGAATTTCTGTCCTCATGATAATCTGTTGGTTTCCTTCAATTTAGCCAAGTTCCTCATGCCTTCTTGATAGTTGATATATGCCACTATGGTGGCATTATCTGACTGCACCTGAACTAGGTGTTATTTTAGAAGTGGAAAGGTTGGGGGGGGGGGTCCAGTGCTACAGGGACAATCTGACTACTCTGAGTTCCAAGATGGTCCATTAAGGCCATAATCTGTCCAAGGAATTGCAGCAGATGCAGAAAAATTCTGCTTTTGCCAAGTAGGCTTGGATGCTGAGACAGGTGATAAAACCCGAGCCTTGCTCGAGTGCAAGGGAAGCATCCTCATTCAGAAGTTGAGTGTTGTTTAGATCTTTGGCAGAGCGAAAGAACGCTTGCAATTATGAATTGGCTCCCTTTCGCGTGGTCTCTTCTATTGCTACAAGTGAGGGTATTTGCCTGTGGGGTACTCACAGAGTACAGTGTGGGAGAGAGGGTAAGCATGCCCGAAAGGAGTACGCTGTAACCCAGGATCTTTGATAAATCATCAGAGGAGCACCTGAGTACCTTATAAGAGAGCTAGACAGAACTGTCACTAAAGTGTGCCACCTGTAGTGTGGTTAATGTCTGATCATCCCCCGAGACTGAACACGAAGTGGTTAAATTTTAGCACTAAGTTTAAAAAGTTTTCACTATGAAGTGAATACATTCCAAAACACAGCCACATTTAAACAGTAACTGCCAGAAATACAGGCTGACCCTATCTTACCTGCCAATGAGGTTGAACTGTATGTAATGTCCAGGCTTCACCCATCTCAGTGGGGATACCTTTGAAGGGGTCTTCAGGGATTGTTTCCATAGCTTTGGACTATGGTATTGAACCTGCATTGCCCCCTTTGGCTGACAATACACTGCACCAAGGTGAGTGCTCAAGCAGGTTCCAGTGCTTAAAGCAACATTACACGCTGTCCCCATGTGTTGCTCTGGCATTTTAGGTGATTTTTCTATAGCATACATACAGTACATTTTCAAAAAGAGAGAACAGGAGGCGCCAGTCTAAGTGCAGTAATTAGATGTTGTATTTGATAATAAAGAATTAAAAACACTCACAAGAGGCAAGAAAATAAGCTTATCCGTGTAGGGGGATGTGGCCACTCCTCTTCGTTCTGCAGGTACCACCGGTCATACACCTAGGGTGCCATGGATGTAAGCTGGGACAGTGTGGAGCCGTGTATGCTGGTTAGCAAACCACCCGGATGTCATGGGGTATAGCAGAGCCGGTCCAAAGCCATCTGGACCAGCAAGATTCCACTCTAACCAGCGTGGAACGCACCGGCGGAAGTGATGTCACCGGAAGAGGCGGAGGGCCAGAAGTGGAACACAGAAGATACCAGGAACACAGGCAAAGGACACAGGCTACGTGCTCAGTGCCTCTAGCTCCTTCTACAGGCCTGATTGTACATGCAATAAGTAAAACCTTAAATAGAGACATGCCATCGTCATGCAGCAAAAAAAAAATTAAAGGGGCAGTGAAGTAGTGGTGCTGAACAAAAACGCATCTATTGAGACAATATGTAAAGAAGGAGGAAATATATGAATAGGAATATATAAAAGGAGATAATAAATTAATCATGTATATAAAAAACAAAACAAAATATAAGAAAGAGATCCAAAATTAATATTAACAATAATAAAGGTCGGACCACATTAGCATCTATATGAAGAATGTACAACATGGATAGAGTTACAATATTACATAGCTAGTCTGGCTGAAGAAAAAAAAAAAAAAAAAGACAAAAGTCCATCCAGTTCAACCATTTAAAAAAAAAAAGTTACAATCCTATACCCACAGTTGATCCAGAGGAAGAAAAAAGTCCAGCAATGCATGATGCAATTTGCTCCTGCAGGGGAAAATAATTCCTTCCTGATCCACAGAGAGGCAAATCGGATATTCCCTGGATCAACTTTACCTATAAAGTAAATGTTAGTATCCAGTTATATTGTGTATCCAAGAAAGAGTCCAGGACTTTTTTTTAAAGCAATCCACTGAGCTGGCTAAAACCAACTCTTGAGGTAGTCTATTACACATTTCCACAGCTCTCACTGTGAAGAAACCTTTTCGTGTTTGGAGATTAAATTTCTTTTCCTCCAGACGTAAAGAGTGCCCCCTTGTCCTCTGTGATGACCTCGGGGTGAAAAGCTGTACACCGAGTTCACTATATGAACCACTGATGTATTTATACCAGTTGATCATATCCCCTCTTAAATCTCCTCTTCTCAAGAGAGAATAAATTCAGTTCCTCTTATCTTCCCTCACAGCTGAGCTCCTCCATGCCTCTTATCAGTTTGGTTGCCCTTCTCTGTACTTTCTCCAGTTCCCCAATGTTCTTTTTGTGAATTGGTGCCCAAAACTGAACTGCATATTCCAGATGAGGTCTTACTAATGATTCATACCGGGGTAAAATGATCTCTCTCTCTCTGGAGTCTATACCTTTTAATACAAGAGAGGATTTTGCTCACTTTAGAAACTGCAGCTTGGCATTGCATGTCATTATTAAGCTTGTGATCTACCAGAACTCTCAGATCCTTCTCCACCATTGATTCCCCCAGTTGTATCCCCCTAGTATGTATGATGCATGCATATTCTTAGCCCCCAAGTGCATAACCTTACATCTATCAACATTAAACCTCATTTGCCACATAGTTGCCCAATTAAACAGTGCATTGAGGTTGGCTTATAAATTGGAGACATCCTATAAGGACGATATTCCACTGCACAGCTTGGTGTCATCTGCAAAGATTGAAATTAGATATTTAAACCCAGACCCTATATTGTTTATAAATATATTAAAAAGTAAGGGTCTCAACACTGAACCTTGGGGTACACCACTGACAACCCTAGACCATTCAAAGTATGAATCATTAACCACTACTATCTGAATACGATCTTTTAGCCAATTTTCTATCCATTTACATACAGATTTTTTCCAAGCCTGTAGACTTTACCTTCCACATTAGCCGTATGTGGGGAACTGTGTCAAACACTTTTGCAAAATCCAAGTATACCACGTCCACAGCCACCCCTCTGTCCAAGGTTTTGCTCACCTCCTCATAAAAAAAAATCAGATTTGTTTGACAACCTGTCTTTCATGAATCCATGCTGTCTGTTACTTAAAATTTTTTTCCAGCAAGAACTCATCTATGTGGTCTTTTTTTTTTTTAAACTCTCCGGTATCTTCCAAACTATAAAAGGTAAACTAACAGGTCTATAATTACTTGGTAAAGATCTTGACCCCTTTTTAAATATTGGCACATTGGCCTTACGCCAATCCAGTGGTACTATGCCAGTCATTAAAAAGTCACTAAAAATGAGAAACAATGGCTTTGAAATGACAGAGCTCAATTAGATAAATTATAGTAAGAACTGCATAATTAAAGAAGGAATAGGGATCCCTATTTCTGTAAGGTTCTGATGGATCTCCCTACGTAGAATAATTCACATGGGCACGTCAAATAGTAGATAACGTATTCTGTGGAACAATTGTAAAATTCCTTGATGGGATAAGTTTTCCCTTTGATAGTGTAAATATTTTGGCCATGTTGGATGAAAGAACATGTGAGGCATAACGCCTAATAATAATTTCTTCTGACATTAGTAGCTAGTATTATAATTTTTTACATTTTTTATATTTTTTTTATGCATATACACATTTTTTTATAGAATCTCAGCTAACACACCACACACAACGCAGATGTAGATATAAACAAAAATTTATATATAGTGTGGCGCTAATAACACAATAAAATAATCCAACATACAGATGTAAAATAATTCAAAAAAATTGTGATATAATCCTTCCAGGATCTATTGGTGAAATATTAAATAGTTACAATGTGAGACAAAAGGAATAAATCCTGTAGATTAGTGAAAACGCAACCCGATAACCACAATCCCCCCTATCGACAATTGAGGGATCAAACACTCTCAAATACAATAGTGCAAGTAAGTAAAAGTGAATCCCCTGCTGGGAGGATATAAAACCTATACAAAAGTGATAAGTGCCACAAAAACACACTTAACCACATCCAAATGTCCACATAAATAAAAGTGTAAAATTGTTGTTCATAAACACAAAATAAATACACAAAAATGTCCAAAATTTATGTGGACAGTTGGATTTGGTTAAGTGTGTTTTTGTGGCACTTATCACTTTTGTATAGGTTTTATATCCCCCCAGCAGGGGATTCACCTTTACTTACTTGCACTATTGTATTTGAGGGTGTTTGATCCCTCAGTTGTGGATAGGGGGGGATTGTGGTTATTGGGTTGTGTTTTCACTAATCTACAGGATTTATTCCTTTTTCATATCACTAATTTTTTAAATTATTTTACATCTGTATGTTGGATTATTTTATTGTGTAAATAGCGCCACACTATATATAATTTTTTGTTTATGTCATGTACACCTATTGGGTATAGGTTTGAGGTTAAGCAGCTTTGGTCTAGGGATTATCCATTTAAGCGCAGGAGAATTTGCCATTATTGCAGATGTAGATATACTAACGTGCTTATACATTTATAGTGTCTGGGAGTTTCTCTGTATACATTCACAGTGTCTGGAAATTTCTTTGTATTATCCCTATTCCCTCTATAATTAGGCAGTTCTTACTATAATTCATCTAATGTTGTAACTTTATCCACGTAGTACATTCTTCATATAGACGCGAATGTGGTCGAACTTTACTATTGTTAATATTAAATTTGGATCTCATTCTATTTTATATACATGATTCATAAATATAAATATATATATATATATATATATATATATATATATATATACACATTATACTATACACACACACACAATCTTACAGAAGTGAGTACACCCCTCACATTTTTGTAAATATTTTATTAATTTTCATGTGGCAACACTGAAGAAATTACACTTTGCTACAATGTAAAGTAGTGAGTGTACAGCTTGTATAACAATGTAAATTTGCCATCCCCTCAAAATAACTCAACACAGAGCCATTATTGTCTAAACCGCTGGCAACAAAAAGTGAGTACACCCCTAAGTGAAAATGTTCAAATTGGGCCCAATTAGCCATTTGCCCTCCCCGCTGTCATGTCTCATTTGTGTTTACAAGGTCTCAGGTGTTCTCGCTCTCACTCTCTCATACTGGTCACTGGAAGTTCAACATGGCACCTCATGGCAAAGAACTCTCTTGAGGATCTGAAAAAAAGAATCGTTGCTCTACATTAAGATGGCCTAGGCTATAAGAATATTTCCAAGACCCTCAAACTGAGATGCAGCATGGTGGCCAAGACCATACAGTGGTTTAACAGGACATGTTCTGCTCAGAACAGGCCTTGCCATGGTCGACCAAAGCAGTTGAGTGCATGTTCTCAACATCATATCCAGAGGTTGTCTTTGAGAAATAGATGTATGAGTTCTGCCAGCATTGCTGCAGAGGTTGAAGGGGTTGGGGGGTCAGCCTGTCAGTGCTCAGACCATACGCCGCACACAGCATCACATTGGTCTGCTTGGCTGTTGTCCCAGAAGGAAGCTTCTTCTAAAGATGATGAACAAGAAAGCCGGCAGTTTGCTGAAAACAAGCAGACTAAGGACATGGATTACTGGAACCTTGTCCTGTGGTCTGATGAGACCAAGATCAACTTATTTGGTTCAGATGGTGTCAAGCGTCTGTGGCGGTAACCAGGTGAGGAGTACAAAGACAAGTGTGTCTTGCCTACAGTCAAGCATGGTGGTGGAAGTGTCATGGTCTGGGGCTGCATGAGTGCTGCCGGCACTGAGGAGCTAAAGTTCATTGAGGGAACCATGAATGCCAACATGTACTGTGACATACTGAAGCAGAACATGATCCCCTCCCTTCGGAGACTGGGCTGCAGGGTAGTATTCCAACATGATAAACAACAGCAAACACACCTCCAACACACTGCCTTGCTAAAGAAGCTGAGGGTAAAGGTGATGGACTGGCCAAGCATGTCTCCAGACCTAAAAACTCTATTGAGCATCTGTGGGGCATCCTCAAATGGAAGGTGGAGGAGCGCAAGATGTCTAACATCCACCAGCTCCGTGATGTTGTCATGGAGGAGTGGAAGAGGACTCCAGTGGAAACCTGTGAAGCTCTGGTAAACTCCATACTCAAGAGGGTTAAGGCAGTGCTGCAAAATTATGGTGGCCACAAAAATATTGACACTTTGGGCCAATTCAGACATTTTCACTTAGGGGTGTACTCACTTTTGTTACCAGCAGTTTAGACATTATTGGCTGTGTGTTATTTTGCAGGGACAGCAAATTTACATTGTTATACAAGCTGTACACTCACTACTTTACATTGTAGCAAAGTGTCATTTCTTCCGTGTTGCCACATGAACAGATACAATAAAATATTTACAAAAATGTGAGGGGTATACACACTTTTGTGATATACTGTATTCTTTTACATTAATTTATATTTAACCCGTGCCCGCCTCCAGCATGGAGTTATACATTTAAAAGTTACATATACATACATTCTTTAGACATATAATATGTGCTCCCCTCTTCAACACCACTAGTGCAACAAAATCCACTCGCCGCCACCTTCCAAACCATGCACCTTTCCGGACTTAAATATACATTAGCATAGATGAGAAATGGCTCCTCATTTAACACTGATCCTGCTTCTAATCTCATTAGGGCATCATATCATAGTTCAAAAGAGAAAGATCATATAGCGTAGTATATATTGTAAATGGGTCTATTTTATTAAAATTGTGCTTACAAGAAAACCTCTTTAAAACCGCATATCTCCTCAATGTAGAAGTACTGTGTCCATTCAGTACAGCATATGTTATACAGAACCTCTCTCAAGATGGCCACTCCGCTACTTCAAGTTTACGTCCACGTCCGAAGTCACGTTTCGTTTGAAGACATCGGAAGTGACGAAACGCGTCAAGGGACGTGACGTCAGACGTAGACGGAAACCGCAACTAGCAGAGCGGGCATCTATGCTAATGGGTATTTAAATGCAGTAAGGTGCATGGTTTAGAAGGTGAAGGCAAGTGGATTTTGTTGCACTAGTGGTGTTGAAGAGGGGAGCACATATATGTCTAAAGAACACTACACTAGCATACGTTTTCTCTGGAGGTATTCTTTATGAAGATAAGGACGCATTTGAAGGATCAGTTTTTGAGTGGATTCTAATATGGAATGAGATTCAATGTTATGTACAAGCATTTTTAGGGTAAGAGTATTTAATTCAGCCACATAGAAGTGGACACTGGGTGATTTATGCAAATCTTGAACACAATATACACTAAGATTTAGATTGCGTTTTATTCGACGTTTATGCAATAAGGATAATGCACTAAACGTAGTTTTTGTTTTTTGAGGCACACGTGGATATTTAAGAGTGATATTTTTGGAGACGGATCAAGTGGAAGTATGAATTTTGAATATTGGAAGATTCACAGACGCTAAGGAGGTTTATTTGACTTTGGACTTTCGGGGGAGTTCGGGGGAGAAAGTGTGACTTTTTGTGCATCTAGGGTGTTTTATATAAATAATTTTGTGGGTATACTGATTTTTGCTCTTCATTACATATACATACGTCATTTACCTTGCAGGCACCTGACAATTTGTTAATAATCCATACTGTATTTTGGAATAACCTCACCTCTGTGCGCCAGAATTTCTCCTTTACAGTACATTTACAATACCATGTATTGTTTTTAGAAGCTGCATATGCTAATGAAATTGGTTGATTAGTTTCACAGAGACTAGTAAAACAAGAAGTGATGTTGCAGGAAATGGGGACCCGGTGATTGACATCCCTAGCCGCCAATGGCAGCGCAGGTAGGGTGGCACGTGCCCCCTACCCAGAAATGCAAATCATGTGTATATATACACGTGCTTTTGCGCAGCCCTGCAGCAGTAGTTCTACTATAGGGTGGAAGGAAAGCGGTTAAACTAGTGAATTGGATTTATCCGCAAAGGATAAGAGATCCATCACCTTCAGACACTAGCGAGGACACTGAGGACTCTCAGACTGGAGTAGGGTTATAGGGGAGGTGCTTCCTCAAATGCTTGCCAGTGTCCAACCTCCTGAAGATGCATGCCTAATAACCAATGGTGTATAAATACAAACCGTAGCACAGATCGTCAGACATAAAAAATTGCAACTACCAATATTTAATGCTACCGAGTCTCGGCTTTCAGAAAATATATCATGTTCTTGTGTTTTAACCGCTAGCCTACAGGGCACTTATACCCCCTTCCTGCTCAGGCCAATTTCCAGCTTTCAGCGATGTCGCACTTTGAATGACAATTGCGCGGGCATGTAACATTGTACCCATATGAAATTTTTATCATTTTTTTGTGACAGATAGAGCTTTATTTTGGTGGTATTTAATCACCTCTGGGTTTTTTATTTTTTCTTAAACAAACCCAAAACCACTGAAAATTTTGAAGAAAAAAAAAAACAATTTTTCTTAGTTTTTGTTATAAAATTTTGTAAATAATGATATGCGCTAATGAGGCTGCAGTGATGGGCACCGATAGGCTGCACTGATGGGCATTGACAGGCATCACTAATGGGCACTGAAAGGCAGCACTGATAGGCAGCACTGACTGGCACTGATAGGCGGCACTGACTGGCACTGATAGGCGGCACTGACTGGCACTGATAGGCGGCACTGACTGGCACTGATAGGCGGCACTGACTGGCACTGATGGGTGAAAAGCAGCTCAGATGGGCACTGATGGGTGAAAAGCAGCTCAGATGGGCACTGATATGTGGCATTGATGTGCACTGGTAGGCACTGACACAAGGCACTGTTGGACACTGACAGGTGGCGCTGCTGGGGCTACACTGATCATCAGGGCACACTGATCATCAGTGCCCTGATGATCAGTGTACATGTCACCTCCGTGGAAAGCAGATTACCGGCTTCTCCTCTCGAGCTGTCAGAGTGACAGCTCGAGAGGAGAGAAATGCTGATAACCGGCATTTCCCTGTTTACATGTGATCAGCTGTGATTGGACACAGCTGATCACATGATCGAGCTGACATCTTCGGCTCTTTCCATGATCGGTGATCCGCTGTGTCCGAGGGACACAGCGCACCGTCGATCGCCGCGCTGCAAGCTCCCTTAGCCGCGCATGTGCGGTGAGAATGGGAGGGCGTCATATGACGTCCTCCCAGAACGAGAGAACCACCTTGCATCCGTCATATTACTATATGGCGGGCGGGAGGTGGTTAAAGGGTATCTTCATATGGGAAAAAAAAAAAAATGTGCATTTTAGTGGTTTGCCCTGTCAAGACTGAAATTGAGCTCTGCAGTCACTTTTGCAGTAGTGGTTTCCTTATTTCGGGTCAAAATCATGTGCAATGTCCCGTTGTCTATTTCGGTCAGCTGACCATGTCGATCGTGCTTATTTTGGGTCACAATCCTGCGCAATGTCCCTTTGTCTATTTCGGTCAGTTGACCATGTCGATCTCGCTTATACTTATTCAGTCTAAGCTTTCCCAGAAACTGTATATGCCGTCATAACGTTCGATACTGTAGCTCGCGACACAGCAAATAAGTTGGCAGCTTTGGTCAGAGAGGCACTAGCTAAGCGGGCACCAACAATTTGCCCTCCTATCCTAGAAGCTCAATAAGCTCAGACACGACCCCAGTATATACGCACGCAGTATATCATGAAAGTAAGGCTTAGCACCTGTTAGCTAGGTGACTCAACACACAGTGTAAGCAAAAGAATATTACATCACTTCCACTTTCAGAGCAAAACATGTCATCACTTTCAAAGCTGCAAATCATGTAGTGTTTTGATTTTTTTTGTGCAACCCCTGTATGTTTTGCTTTTCTTTTTCTGAGCCAAGTCATTTGGGTTTTGTCTTATGATGACCCTCTTGAGAGACTGAATTTCAATCCTCCACTAGAGCCTGTCCTAGCTGTTTAAAGAGAATCTGCACTTCTGACCTTTTATAATATAAAAGACCAATGTTGTAGATAAGTGTGTCCACGAGCATTGGTGGCAATATAATCTCATCTTTGAATATCTATAGTTGGAAGATTATTTTAAAGAAGAATGGATTGCTGAATTGTAACTGAATTTGTATTTTTTCTACGCACTGCCTTTGCTTTTTTTTCTCCATGTGCTTCTTGTTTGTTTTTTGTTTTTGGTATTATTAAATGTTTCTTTAAGCTGAAGTTCTACATATATTGGTTCGGCTGAAACTCTATGGGTATTAAAGCGCAGTATAATTTTTTACATACATTTTGGCAAAGCTGGTTAACTCTGGTTATCGCTTTTTTTTTTTTTTTTTTTTTTGTGGCAAGCACGAGTGTTTTTTTCAATTATATTTGTAAACTGCAAATGTAACATTGTTTCATACCTATTAATACCTGGTGTGACACCGATGCTACCCTGAGCCATAACCTTTTTAATTCCTTTCAACGCAACCATCTTTGCCTTGGCAATAGGATCCATAATGTCATCTGCTGCAAATTTATCAAGATCTGAAATAGAAAAAAAATAAAAAAAATAACAAATTGCAATTTAACCACTTTAATACGGGACACGTTCAACCCTTCCTGCCCAGAACAATTTATAGCTTTCAAGTGCTGTCACACATTGAATGACAATTACAACGGCAAGCAACACTCAATGCAAATTAATTTTTTTTTCTTTTTTTGGGACAGGGCTTTCTTTTGGTAGAGTTTAATCACCACTAGGGGGTTTTTTGCTATATAAATGATAAAAAAAATTTGAAATTTTGTAAATCTTTTACATTTCTTGAAGCCCTAAAATGCCAGGACAGTACACATAGCCCCCAAATTACCACTTTCTGGAATGTAGACAATCTGAATTATTTAATAAGAGGCATGGCGAGTTTTATTTTCTGTACAATTTTAGGACAAATATTTGTTTTAGTTTTTTTTTTTAAACATACTGTCACCAGAGCAGTACAATATCATCATATGACTGGTGTGGTGATGATCAAGTTTTTTTTTTTTTAAACTTACTGTGACCATAGCAGTGCATTGTTACCATAATTACATTGTACTACTCTGGGGAAGTAATCAGGATTTTGTTTTTCTTTTTTTACGCTATGATTGCCTAGAACAGTGATGATCACAGTTACAAGCAATTATTTTTATGAATGGCGTCCATTCATAGAGAACTATTGTGATGACTGATTGGCCACAGCTATCACATGGTACAGATGTACTGTGACTGGCCTTGTCTGACCATGTGATCACTGTGGCCAATTGCAGATATCATCACAATAGTACACAATGAATAACTATGAATGAAAGCTATTCATGGAGTACAACTCATGTGACTGCTGTGATTAGTCACAACAATGACATGGTACCAGGCAGCCCAGTACAATGATCTGTCATCTGCTTTGTCCGGCAACAGATCGTGCTGCAGCACGGCCCCAAGGGCGAGCATGAGGCAGGTGACTGGAAGGACGTCATATGACTTACACCTGGAACAGGAGTGCTCCCACTCGGCCGTAATTTGTCTATAGGTCAGGTGGGAAGCAGTTAATCACCACAAAACTGTCTGAAATCAGTTTTGTGCAAACCTGGCAATTAAAGCTCAATTCTAGCCTCTACTTAATTCCTGGTGCTAGACGTATCAGGGGCTTGTGTACATAACTGTTCATAAATCATGTTTCAAAGATAACAAATTAGAGTTGGAATTTGAAAGGGCAAACACACAGCAAGCACAGTACACACATTCCAGATTAATTTGCTGAGCTTTAATCACTCCTATTTAAAGGAGGTTGACAAATACCAAGGGAAGGAGTGAAATGCACATAGTCATCTTACATGCATATCTTTTAGCAAAGTAAATTTGCTTTGCTGTTTTTAGCTAACAAAATCTGTGCATCCGTACTTTATTGGGCTTTAAAATGGCTGTGATGGTGGCCTCAACACTAGGAAATCCTTCAGGTAGATTTTAGCATTAAAATCAGATGTACAACAAGGCAAGTTGTCTTATAGCATAGTGGTGGACTACATCCTTGCAATACAAACATCAAGATACTTCATCCTAATAACAAAAACACACACACCACAAACATGGAAGATTACATAGATAGATAGATAGATAGATAGATATATATATAGATATATAGATATAGATACCTGTATCTGGGAAAAAGTTGTTTGTTGGTTGTTGTTGCTGCTGCTGCTGCTGTTGCTGCTGCTGCTGCTGCTGTTGCTGCTGCATAACCAACTGCTGCTGTTGCTGCTGCTGCTTCATTATTATCTGCTGGCCCAAGATTGGCTTTGGAGGAAGTGCTTGCTGCTGATGTCCACTAGTTTGAACCAAGTGCTGACCACCAAGCAAGTGACTCTGATTAGTTGCAATATGCATGGGTGACTCTAGTGTGGAGCTAGCTTGTGCACCAACAAGTCTTTGCTGCATTTGCTGTTGAGGAGATAAAATCTGTGGAGCAGAACCTGCGCCTTGATGCCTAGGTACAAGGCCTATACCAACTAAGTTTGCTTGATGTCCATCTTGCTGAAGGTGAGGTGCTGAAGAATTTGATATGGATGAGCTGGTTAACATTGAATGAGCCTGTACACCTTCTGGATGCTGTGATGTCAGCATTTGCTTTTTCTGCTGTTCTTTTTTCTCATGTTCTAGAAGGTCCTCTATTAGGAGTGGGAGCTCACTTGCTACAAGAGAACTCTCCATCTTATCTAGATCATCACTGGGAGACTGTCGATTGCATTGCAGGCCTAGTGGACCTTCATCCAAATCAAATTTCCCTAATATTAAGTTGCTTGGATTTGCCATAACTGAAGAATCTTTACTGGAAAAAAGGGAGCCACTCTGGTTTGTGGCTTGAACAACATTTGTACTAGCAGTATGAAGACTAGGTCCTGATTTTAATAAACCTATAGAAACTTTTTCTGTTCCAATGGATGATTCTGTTTTAATATTAACAGAATTGCTAGCAGAAAATTGACATGTATTAGCTTTCAAGCCACTGTCTTCTAACTTTGGTTTTAAATCACTTGCGTACGAAGACTGATTTGTTTCCACACTAGCAGTGACTTGAGAAGTACTCCCACAGCCTTCAAGACGGGGGCCCAACTCAATTCTTAAGTCACCTGCTAGTTTATCTTTGGTTATTTCAACTTTTGCTTTATCTTGCAATTCTTGCTGCAACTTGCTTGGCAGAGCATCTGTTTTCGTCTCTACAACTGGATCCATTTTAAGCATTGCCTCTTCTTCAGCTTTCTCATTTGCAGATTCAACTAGGCGCAAATGTTCATTGAAAATATCTTTTTTGTCTCCTGTGTCCAATTCTGGGTCGGTATAAGCAAGGAGGTCAAACTCATCACCGTTCAGAAGATCATCTAAATGTGGATCATTTGTCTCAAGGTTATCAAGGTTGTCCAAATCATCATCAGCTTTAGCAACATCAAGACTCAAATTTGCCAAATCATCATCTTCCAGGTCTTTGTGTGAATCAAAATCAACATCAAGCTCTGGAGGTTCCTCGCACTGTACTCTACTAGTTCCAATACTAGCAACAGAACCTCCCTTTGAATTTTCAGTCTGTGAGGTTGCTGGACGAAGTTGATCACCTGTTTGTTGCTGAGGAACCTCTGGTGCAGCTTCAACTTTACTCTGAAGCGTTTGTGGGATATTACTAATGTTTCTACCCTGAGGAAGTGATGGAGGAGTAGCGCCCACAACTTTCTGAGGTTGTATTATTTGATTCCTTATTACTGGCACGTGTAAAGGAGTACCCTCACCTCTAATTACACCTGTCATTAACAAGGAGCTGGTACCATCAGTTGGTAAAAAAAAGCGGGGCCTGTTTTGAGAGCCAGGAGGTGAAAAAGGACCACTGACTGGTAGCTTCTGTCCATGATTATGGCGCAGCTCAATATAGGGTGCTCCACCAACAGTGACTGAAGAGGGAAGCTGATCTCCAGGAAATGGTAAACGCACTATTCCTCCACTGACCATTGTAGGACTTTGTGATGGACGATTAACTTCTGGAAATCGAACAGGTGCCATAGTCCTTTGTGCTGCAACTGGAGGCTGCCAGACATTTTGCTGATCAGGGTAAGATCCTCTTGAATAGAAGGTCTGTGGTGTGTCAGAAGAATGTCTATATAAAAAAAAAAAAAAAAAAAAAAAGGATTAGGACAGGATTGTATAGAGCGTGCAAAATGCAAAAAAGCCTCTTCCCCATGCAATGTTAACATCTGGGTTAAACTTAAAATGACAGATCCTGTTATTCGCTGACTTTTCCTAGGATGCTCATCCTCCATTTTCAATTCTTGCTGAGTTGCTACAAGTATGCAAGTCAGAAAAAAACATCTTCACAGACTTATTTCAGGTCAGTGACTCTACGCAATTCAATGTCCCACTAACAAGTTTGCAGCAATGATTTGTAGCAACTAAAAATTTCTCAGATTATATTCTCTGGTGAATACAGAGTTCCTGCTGTAGCTGGCTACAATGCTCATCTATACAGCAACAAATGGCTAGCTTTGCATGGTCCACAGCTGTGCCAGAAAACATGCCTAGCAACTTTGTTCTTAGCTTCAAAAGCTACTGATCAGTGACAGATAAAATCTCTTGGAATTTCACAGACCTTTCATTGACTACACTTAATTTTTCCCTTGTTTCCAAACAAAACATAACGAAACAAAAACACTTAAGGGGAACAATTATCTAGCTGCTACAAAGTCACTGGTGTAACATGGGTCAAGTTATAGGAAAGGTTAAGTAGATCAACTAGCCAGGTGAGAATTACTTTCCAGTGTCCACACATGTACTGCTTAAAAGCCTCAGCCAGTAATTTCCACTGGCCAATATGCTTTTCTGGCATTTAGAGGGGAAACGAACAACAGTCTTGGGAAGCGAGGTTCAGGATTCGAGTCTTTATGACTGTATATTTCAAACCATAACTTATCACAAATGAGAAAAAGTACCTGGCAGAAATATCAACAGCAGCAGGTGAAGCAGAAGGCAGAGGTGTACTCAGTCGCTCCTCTTGTGGAAATTGTGATGATGGTACCACTTGTCCAGGAACTTTGGGAGCACCGGGAGATGGCGGTATTACTCCGATTTCATTTTTAACCTACACATTAAAAAAATATGATTAATAAAATAAAAAAAAAATATCAACATGAAGAAATACTGCTCTTTAACCCTTAGCAGAAAAGAAAGAGGACATAACCCTGTGGACTGCCTTTATCCTTAGCTGTAAACAGTACCCTTCATTAATTACCAGAATGATTATAAGCTAGAAGGCCATTACTCAAGCTAAGCATATACAATTTAGAAGAACAAAATCTTTCAAACTGTAGATTTTCAAGCATTAGGTCTGAAAACTCACCTGTGTTGGGTAAACAGAAAGCCGCCCAGATGGATCATACACTTGGCCACCAGGCTCTCCACTCCACCCTGGTTGTGAGGTGTTCAAAGCAGCGGCAGCAGCTTCTTTCTCTTGCCTCAAGGTATTCCTCTGGATTTGCTGCCTGATAAGAAGCTCTCGCAGCCTCTGACGCTAGATATAATAAAAACGTTTCAGCATTCGCTACTTATATAGTAACAATTTCTGTGTCCCAACAAATACAAAAAGAGACATACCTGTCTTTGTTTCTCCTGTTCAGACTGGCTTAGGTTGCTAAGAGCAGCTTCAGGTGTTCCTTGTAGTTCTGGTACTTCCTTAGCAGTACTGCCAAGAGAATTAGGAACTGCAGCAATATCTTCCCTTTGTTTCTCTGCTGGAGAGTTAAGGCCTGTACGCTGGCTAGAAACTGGGGACTGATAAGGTGCTTCCTGGGGTAATACTGAAGGAGGACGGAGTGGGGATTGAGCATACAGTTCTGAAGTGCTACTGTTTCCAGATGAGTGTGGACTACCTGCAGGGTGAAAGGAGGTAGCCGTGCTGCCACTGGGAGAGGTATAACTTTGTGGTTTGCTTGGGGTAAAATGACTGTTTGTTGAATGGGAAGTTAAATGGGGCTGGTGAGAAGGAGAACTTTTCACACCATCCCCAGGAGAATGAGGAAAAGTGAAGCATGACTGGCTTTGAGGACTCTGATACACACTGGCTCCAGGAGATCGAGCAAACAAAGATGCCTGCTGCTGGCTCGCCTGTACTTTGGTATGGCCATCCATAGATTGTGGATAGTTTGTACTGCCAGAAGCATGAGAAATTTGTGCAGCTGGTTTGAACCCACCTTCCATAACTGAAGGACGAGGTGGTTTGTGAGGAGGGGCAAATGGATCCCGAGACTGTGGCCGGGAAGGTGGCCGGGAATATGGGTCTGGAGATTGAAAACGTGGAGTGACTGGGGATGGGCAGAAGGCTTCAGTTGACAATGGTCTAGGTGTTAAAGGTGACTGGGAGCTCCCTTGTGACTGTGGGCTTGTAGGGACACGACTGAAAGGATCAGAGGACAGTGGTCGGGAAGCCAATATACCTTCTACAGGCTGAGGTCTAGGAGTTAAAGGTGGCTGGGAGTAAGGATCTGTATATGGGGTTGTAGAAGTTTGCCGATACATTTCTGAATGATGCTGCGGTGATGTCACCTGTGCTTGCATGTGTGCATCTCTATGTGATTGAGCAGGGCTGTGAGGTTCCAGCTGGGACATACGAGGAGTCAGGGGTGCTTTGAACACATCACATTTAATCTCATTTGTTCCATCACACCCAGCATTGTGTGAAAAACTAGGAGATCCAACATCATCTTTCTTAATTTGAAGAGATCCATCACACTGTCTCTTTGGATCTACATAACGAGTAGGAGACATCATGGGTTCAATTTTGATGGAGCCTTCAGGCAGCTGACAAGGCCTTGATCCCGGACTTCCAACCAATGAAAGATTATCAAGTGATCCTGTAGGGTAGCGTGGTTTGATGAAGGATTCTGTTTGATGATGTGGAGTGGAAGAATGGCAAGTCTGGTAATCCATGCTTTGAGCTGTATTCTGAGTATTCAGTACATGCTGATGCTCTGCCCCAGAAATAGTCTGAAAACCTCCACTAGATGCAGGAGAGTGTGCGATGGAAGACTGATATCGGGGATCCAGTGAATATGCAGGTGAACTGGGAAAGTGCTCTTGGGATGGAGACTGAGGGGGCAGTTTAAAAAACATGTCACTAGAACATTCAGCTCCTGGAGTGCTAGCTGACGAAGGTTTCAAAAATAAGTCCGAAGAGGTAGACACTGCAGAGCCACTAGATATAAAGAGATCTTGTCCTGATGTACCAGTTCGATATTCTGGATTCACTCCTGTTTGGGAACCTGGCTGTAATGGCATCTGAAGCTGAAGCACTGGGCGCTCCGCTTTCCGTATACCTTCTACTTTGGATTGCTTATTGATCTGACTTTCAGCCTGCTGTGGAACCAGTAATCAAAAACAGTCAGATAAATAACATGGTTAAATATCAATTTCCATTACAAAAAAAAAAAAATATCACAGGACGTGCCATTATTACATCGATTAATGAATGTGCAAAATGTATAGCATTAAAAGCATGCATGTACCAATAATAAACACTAAAAAACACTAGACATTAGACAGAAAGTAAACATCTCCTTTGCCACAAAGAACCTGGGAAAAAGCTGAATACAGACTTGGAAGTGTATCTAATAAAAGGCAAAACTTTTTTTCCCTTTACTTTTGATAGAGTAGTGAAGGATAAAAAGGATAAGAAGGCCTGTAAAATTTATATTGTTCTCTCACACACAGGGAAGATTCATTCTATGTGTCCTGGTTGACCATTGGTCATTGAATACCATAAGACTAATAGTGGGAAAACATACTATTGGGAACACTAGTTTCAGTTACAATTACTCAAGAAAGGATTTAAGGAGGCCATACACAAAGCAAAATTTCTTTCCTGCAACCATGGGTCGGGAGAACACGGTGATTATTGTTAGAGACTATACCAGTCACTAGTGATAATTGCATGTAAAATCCGGCAGCCTGGTTGTACCAAAGTTGATCAATCAACCTGAGTACATTCAGCTTGCACATACATGTTTCGAATCGACTGAGATTCAAACAGTCTATGGCCAGCCTTACCCAACTTTAGAAAGATTTCCTCACTTTGCTGTCAAGACAGGAAGTGAAGAGGGATCTTTTGAATTGGATGCATAGCTAAAAGGTCTGACAGGAATTTGTAACAGTTTCCTACTCTATTCAAAATTGAAAGAAAAAAGTTCTCATTTTAAATATATTAAAACACAGAAATAAAAAATGTTTTACTGTAGCTTTTCACTTACTGAATGTATTAGCTGCATTAGGTTACTTTTTCCTATTTTTTTTCCTTTATTTTCACTTCATGATCCTGCCAGAAACACATTACCTGCCCTAGCAGACAATGCATACTCAAACTGTAGTCTAAATTAGGAGAGTCGTCTAGAGTGACAACACTGCTTCGCAGTAGATACAAACACCTTCCCCCTTCCTGATTTCTACTGCATAGGGAGGACAAGTTTTGTGATTCACAGACAATAAATGAGGAAGCTAACATTGTTTGAGATACTGAACTGAAGTAGAAACAAGAACACTGGATTCTAGATCTAGGGTTAACAAGTATTTTTCTGCACTTGAAGAAAATTTAATTGGCCTGAAAAAAAAAAACGAATGCAGCAAGGAAAACTAAGGACTAGTAAGATGTAATACATTACACTTTTGTTTTTGGGTTTAGACATCATTTAAGCAAATTAGACATTTGAATAATAAATGGGTAGTATTCAGTGTGGTAAGCAATTTAAAATAATTACAGGTATATAAAAGACAGGACATGATAAAAAAAAAAAAATGTATCAGATAAGGTCTCTCAGATTCTCTTCAATACACAGTTTACTCGCCCTATTTAACATACAGCTCAAGCACAGCAAAATAACATAAATTAGGCACTCCAGTCATGGGGCCACAATACTCTGCTTACAGGAAAACCAACCTAGCTAGCCATGTATGCAGTTGGTATCAAATGCTGCGTCCCAGGCCAGCTTCCATTAAACCAGACTTTTCATTATAGAGCTCTTGTACATTGACATGTTTTTGCATCGAAGTTGCTTTTCTCTTTCTTCATGCAAGTTATGGCAAAAAGCAACAGCAAGATGAAACAACTCAAAAGCAGTTAGATGTAACTAAATTGCAGAATACAACAACTTAGAAGTATCTGAAAGCACAAGGCATTTGACTTGCTTCTCACTGATGCACATGTACATGAGCATTTTACACCCACACTAGTTGGTTGTTGCGAGATGCATTTTCCACTGAAATCAATAAAATCGTATAAAAAAACAAAACAAAACACATGTAACATGTGAATGGTGACTTGCATTTCCACTTTAGAAACAAACATAGGGTAACACGTACTTTGATACCGGTTCTCATTCACATAGCAGAACTTAAAAACATTGTACAAAAATAATCATCATAACTGCTTTCATATTTGATCTTTTCTGAAACTTCAAATCTGACGTTTTCCTCTACTATTTGGGATCCAGCAGAAACCAGCAAGAAATCTGCACATGAGCAGCTTCTGGAAAAAGTCACACTATCCTACCGGTAGCACTTGTGCGCAAACTTAAATCTGCCAAGCATGCGTAAATGCACTGTAAAATTGTGGCATGGCACAGACATGACGTAGCAATCCCAGGAGGCAATGGGTCCGACCTAAGCCAAAAACCAGGAAGCGCTCCCTTGCAGCACAAAAATAAAGAGATTATTAAACGCTTTTTGGTTAACCTGCAAATTCCTTTACTTGAATTACATCACAGGATGCAGGGCAACATCAGGTGTCTGGATACTGGCAAAAAAAATAACAGAAAATACCCTCCCACGTAGGCACAGCCTCAATTTTGTAGCAAGCAATGAAACTATAGGAAGAGGGGTGGGATTCATGTGTCCTGTGATGTTTAAAAAAAAAACATTTTTTTTCTTACACAGGGAAAACAAAAATCCCTTTTTTTCATACATCACAGTACACCAGGTTTTTTCTTCTCAATTATGATAAGTATGTCCCAAAGCTATGAATACGAGGGGAAGGCAACACAGCAACAAGCCAACAGGTCCCAAACAACTAAACCAGAACAGGTCAGAACCTCACACAGCAGTCTGCAGTACCCACCGACCAAAGGTCGCACTTGCAGAGTCCCCAACGTTCACTTGGGAATGTTTCTTAAAAGTATGAACTGAAGATAAGGTCTTATAGCCAGACAAGCTTGAGCTACCAAAGTCTGATGTTCATAAGCCCAAAAGTACTGGACAACTGAGTTATCACCAAGAAAGCCAGAACTTTGCTTTTTAGACTGTAAGCTTGAGAAATATACTAATGAATCCAACAAGAAATGGTGGATTTAAAAGATGCATGAACCTTTTGCGGACAATTAGGACTGAATAAGGAATGAGACTGATCGACCACTGCAAATCAACTTCAGGTAAATCTTAACTGCATAAAACCACATCCACGGTATGAAGATCCTTGCCCCTCAGCGACTGAGGCTTAGGACAAAAGGAAGGACAACACATTATCATGGTTAAACAGGAATGAAGAAACTGCCTTCGATAGAAAGACTAAAGGCTATCAGAACACCTTGTCACGATGCATCAACTGGAACGTTTCCTTCCAGACACAAGCAGCCAATTCTGAAACCCTGCAAAACAAAGTAGTAGCAACCAGAAGAATAACCTCCTCAAAACGACTAAGGGAAAATCCCAGATGGGCTCACACAGAAATTTCTGTAATACAGAAGGTACCATACTGCGGACCTATGGTTAACAGAGTACTGACCGGTGAAACAATACATGTGATCCCTTGTACTAAGGTGCACATCAAGGAATGTGAAGCAATAGTTCTATGGAAGAGTACAGCCAAGGCACAAATCTTTCCCCTTGTACTAAGGTGCACATCAAGGAATGTGAAGCAATAGTTCTATGGAAGAGTACAGCCAAGGCACAAATCTTTCCCCTTGATTGTACTCAGAACCAGGACCCCGGTAGACTCCCAGCTGGGGAAAAAAAAAAAAACAAAAAGTAAAAATGTGGTCCACGACATACTTATAAGGCTGAAGTCACCTGAGCCTCACGTTATTAAGTGTTCTTGCAAGAACACTTATTGTTATCTCACAAATATATTCTTATTATAGCCAAATTTGACATGCTAACTCCTCCCACAGTTTTTACACTACAAAGACAAGTAATATATCAAAACGTGCGGATTGTTCACGATTGGATTGCTATTACTTTGTGGAACGTTTCGTCAAATGGTTCACAAAATATTGCGGTTTTTGTGGTGAAATTTTCCCATAAGAATGAATGGAGCAACTAGAGTGAGAACTGACAAAGCTAGAGTGTGGAAGGAAAAATCAGAACATGATTTCTAAACTGCCATCACTCTGTCATTTTCAAGCCCACCTACACATATCTTATATCAAAACGTTCAGCTAACCCTGCTGCCACTAAAAATGTTCACGGCTAAGCCATAGTCCTGATAGTTTTCACAATACGACCTTTTGTTTGCAACTCAGCCGCCCATTGACTTTCATTGAATCTTCACTCTAGACACCTGAAATTTCAAGGGCATTTATACTTTTAAAACTACAAGTGTTTGAAGATGGCAATCGCCAGTGAAGTTTGCAAGTTGGAGCAGTGTGTTTAGAAAAGCCTGTCAGCTTCCTGTGACTGAGTGACTGAGTTGCTATAGCAACCAAAGATGACTCACCAGGCAGCTGAGTCACCAAGGCTGGACTGTGAGCTGCAAAATAAAAGTTGAAATGCATTTCTCACTCTATCGGGCACTGCTTACATTTCATCAATCATTTGGTTAGGGTTGAATGCAAGAACACTTCACACAATTTCCCCAGAAATTGTACCTTTTCTAGTTATTATAATACAGGATTTATAAAGCGCCAACAGTTTGCTCAGCGCTTTACAATATAAAGGGAGACAATACAGCAATGATACAGTTCAATACAAGAGGGTTAGGAGGGCCCTGCTCCTTGGAGTTTACAATCTAAGAGGGAGGGGCTGGTGGTACAAAAGGTAAGAACTATGGGGGGATGAACTGATAGGAGGAATAGAAGATTCCATTATTAGCTGAAGGCAGGATAGGCTTCCCTGAACAGTTAGGTTTTCAGAGATCGCCTAAAAGTGGGCACAGTCCTGGAGACGAGCCTGGGAGGAGGAGACAAGGGAATTAGAGAGAGGAGGTCATGGAAGGAGCGGAGAGGGCGGTTTGGGTGATATTTGGAGACAAGATTGGTGATGTAATTTGGGTCAGAGTTATAAATGGCTTTATATGTTATTGTTAATGTTTTTAAATTTTATTCACTGGGCAATGGAAAGCCAGTGGAGGGATTGGCAGAGAAGGATGGCAGATATGGAACGGTTAGTAAGGTGGATGAGTCTGGCAGCAGCATTCATGATAAGACTGAAGATGGGAAAGCCTGAGATTAGGTAGGCCAATGAAGAGGGAGTTACAATAGTCAATGCGAGAGAGAACAAGGGAGTGAATAAGTTGTTTAGTGGTTTCAGAGGTTAAGAACGGGCGTATCTTGGAGATGTTGATGAGGTGAAGTCTACAAGATTTGGACAGTGATTGGATTTGGGGCTAAAAGAACAGATGGGAGTCCAGGATTACACCTAGTACTCTGGCATGAAGGGAGGGACTTATGGTTGTATTATTGATCTTGATGGAGAAGTCAGGGGAGGGGGCACGGACTGGAAGGAATAGTATGAGCTCCATTTTGGAAAGATTGAGTTTGAGGAAGTGGAATGACATCCATGCTGATATGTCACTTGGCAGGCTAGTAATGCGAAAAGAGACTGACGGGGTGAGATGAAGAGTAGAAAGATAGATATGCGTGTCATCATACAGATGGTACTTAAAGCCATGGGAGTTTATCAAGTGACTAAGGGAGGAGGTGTAGATGGAGAAGAGAAGGGGTGTAAGGACAAAACTTTGAGGGACCCCTACAGAAAGAGGAAGTGAAGAGGAGGAGACAGTTATAGGGAACGCTGAAGGCATTGCGATACGTAGGAGGAGAACCAGGAGAGAGCAGAGTCTTGGAGGCCAAGAGAGTGGATTTTTTTGAGGAGGAGGGGATGGTCAACAGTATCAAAAGCAGCAGACAGTTCAAGTAGTAAGAGTATGGAGTAGTGGCCATTGGTTTTAGCAGTTAGTAAATCATTAGTGAGTTTTAGTTGGCAGTTTCAGTGGAGTGTAATGAGCGAAAGCCAGACTATAAAGGGTGAAGAAGGTTGTTGTCAGTGAGGTAGGAGCTCAGGCGATTGTAGGCCAAGAGTAAATGTTCTAAGAGTTTAGAGGTAAACGGGAGCAGGGAGATGGGTCTTAAGTTGTTTAGGTTCGTGGGGTCCAGCGAGGGCTTTTTAAGTATGGGAGTGATCTTTGCATATTTAGAGGGGTGGGGGAGGCACCATTAGAGGAGAGATTGAAGACGTGAGTGAGGTAGCATAGGACAGAAGAACAGGGTGTCCGCAGTAGTTGAGAGAGGACAGGATCCAGGGGGCACATGGTGAGACGGGCATCTGAGAAAACTTTAGTGACCTCTTCAGTAGAAGCAAGGTCAAAAGAGGAAAGTGTTGAGGGAGGTTTAGTATAAAAGTATGCTAAGTGGGATAGATGTCTGTGCAGTGGAAATGCCCCTACGAATTGAATCTATCTTGTTTTTTAAATGATTTGCAATCTCGTGAGCAGTGAGCGAGTTACTGGGTGGAGGTGCAAAAAGTAGAGAGTTAAAAGTAGAGAAGAGACAACGAGGACTGGATGACAAGGTATGAATAAGAGTGACAAAGTAGGCTTGTTTGGCAGCATGGAGGGAGGAATTGTATGTTAAAAGCAGATTTTTGTAGGGTGAATGCTTGCTGAGATTTGGTTTTACGCCACAATCTCTCCAGTGCATGACTGTCGCTTAAGATTTCTGGTGTCGTCAGTCTGCCACGGTTGTAATGGTCAAGGCCTGATACTTCGTATAGTTAGAGAAGCAAGTGAATCTAGTGTGGATGAAAGCAAACTGTTGTAGATAGTAGTTGCCAGGTCAAGGCAGGACAGGGGAGAGATTCTGTCATAGAGGCGTTCAGTTACAGAGTGGAAAAGAGCAGGGTTTAAGTTGTGAAGGTTTCTGTGGGTAATTGTTTGCTGCTTGGAGGGATAAGTGTTTGAAGACAAGGACTCTGTAAAGGTGATGAGATTGTGATCAGAGAGAGGAAATGGGGTGTTTGTGAGGTTGTAGGGAGTGCAAAGATAGGAGAAAAAAAGGTCTAATGTATTCCCATCAGAGTGAGTGGATGATTGTATCCATTGTGTTAAGGCAAAAGATGGTTAGGTTGAAGAGTTGGGATGTAGCCGGGTTGTTCAAATTAATGAGGATGTTAAAATATCCAAGAATGATAGTGGGTATTTCAGAGAAGACAAAGTAGGTAGCTAAGCAGAGAAGTCATCAAGAAAGCAGGACACCGGTCAGGGAGGCTGGTAGATCACTGCAATCCTCAGAGAAATGGGAGAAAACAGCTGAATGCAGTGGGTCTCGAAAGAAGAGAAGGATAGAGAGGGAGGGTTAGGGAGGACTTGAAAAGTGCTCAGTGGGGATAGAAGCAAACCAACTGCACCTCCTTTCCGACCACTGGGTCCAGGTGAGTAGGTCTCCATAGGAAAGTGCTGCGGGAGAAGCAGAATCTGATGCTTGAAGTCAGGTTTCTGTAATTGCTAGTAGGTTAAGGGAGTGGGAAACAAAAAGGTCATGGACAGAGGTGAGCTTATTACAGACAGAGCAGGCATTCCAGAGTGCACATGAAAAAGGGAGAGTGTTTTTTAGGAGCATGGGGATTGAGATTAAGTTTAGTGGATTGCGGCTATTCCCAGAGGAAGGAGGGTGCCTAGTTTGGGGGGTGAGATACTGGAGGACCAGGGTTTGGGGAGATATCCCCAGAGAATAGAAGGAGGGTGAGGAAAGCAAGATGGGAGCTGGATGTATATGAGTGCTCATGCCTTCCTGTCCTGGTGTTTGGGTCCGCAGGTGAGTAAAGTATTAGCAGGAGGCGATGAGAGCAGTAGTAGGGAGATGGTAGAAGTGAGGGCGATATGTATAAGCTCTGGGGTGGAGCAGAGGGGTAAAGAAAGGAGATTTTGAGAACAGATGATAGTAATATGAAAAAGGAGGAGTAGAGGGGGAATTATAAAAGGTAGATGGAGTGGGAATCAAACTTGTAGGAGATATTTCCCAGGGTGTTTGCTTGCAGTCCATCCAGCGTGCAGTAGAGTCCTTTGTATCTTCCCGCTGCTTAAGTTATCCTGCTGGGTTCAACTGCTGTTTTGCAATCCAGCAGAAAATGCACTCATGCAGGACAATGACCCCCCCCCCCCCTCCTCCATCTGCCCCCCCCCCCCCTCCTCCATCTGCCCCCCCCCCCCCCCGCTCAAAAATCAAATGAACAACTCCTCTCCGCCCCAATTAGGAACTGATAAGGATCACATGAATTTGGGGGGAGGTTGGTCAAAACCAGACCAGAAATAGGCCGAAGTCATAAAAGATTGATTCTCTGATCACAGAAAGGCAAAAGAGGTGAGCATCAATCAATCACCACAGACTAAAAGATATAGAACTAATTATCCTGAGTTTTGCAGAAAGTGCACAGTATCATGTTTAAAAAAAAAGTCAGATGGTAAATCTTCCGTTTAGTCACTTTCATAGCCTTCAGAATATCCAAATTGGATACACCCGTCTGTCAAGAGCCTGGCTTCAACAGCTATGCTGTTGACAGCTGAGCAAATCCACCTGCCATTTTTCTATGCCAGGAAAGTGAATTGAAGGCAGGGCCGGATGAGATGTTTCTTCCTGAGTGGCTTGAATCTTGGTGCGCCTCTTGATGATTTATATACGCCAATACCTTGGTATTGTCCAATTCCTTCCTAATAGGGAGGCCCTTCAGCTGCACAGACCAATGTAGTAGGCTAAGTCAAATTGACCTCAACTCTAGAATGTTGATGGGCAATGACCTCCCCAGCGCCACATTCCCTAGACTGAGATAATGTCCAGAACTCCATGCCAACCCACCAGGCTGGTATCTGTCATCAGGATCCTCCAGAACAGTAGGAACGTTTTCTCATTTCCAGCGTTCAAAGAAATCCACCAGTCCAAAACAGTCCCAACCTGGGTATTCCAGCAATGGCTCTCTTGTCCCATACCAACAAAACATTTAGTTGGAGGAGCCTAGAATAAAACCTGGCAGAGGAAATAGCCTCAAAGGAGGTCACCATCTTTACCAGAACCTTCTTGTAGAGATGGATCAAGGGGTTTTGCAGAGTCCGAAGCAACTCCACCTAAGATAGCAGAGCAAGACATCTGCCCTGGGGAAAGATCACTCTTGATTGCAGTGTGTCAAAAAACGGCCTACATGGTCCAACCTCTGGATATGACGAAGAGTGACTTTTGAAAGTTTGGAACTCATCCTAACATTTCTAGAGTGTGCACCACGAGACTCACATTGACCTCCAGAAGCAGAGTGGAGTGCTCCCTCAGAAGCAAGTTGCCCAGTGAACTTATAAACAGGAATACCCAGAGCCCATAGGAGCCCCAAAAGACCAGAACTAACAACTTTGTGAACACTCTGGGCACTGTGGACAGACCAAACCACTTGGTTACAAAATAAAGAAATAAATGTCTGCCACTGTAAAGCACAGGAACAATTTGTGAGGTTGGAAAATTGATGATATGCAGATAAGCATCTTTGCTATCACCAGTGTCTGAAAGTCTCCTTGATGGAGGGGGGAATTAATACTAACTGAACAGATTCCATATAAAACCTGTCACCCAAGACACTAGTAAAAAAAAAAAAATGGTTTCATGGCTTGTTATAAAAAACTGAGGTGATGCCTAGCTAATAGAGGTTAGGTCTGGGAGGGGATCTTTTTGGCAGTATCTAATCACCTCGTACTGGATATCAAGATATCTTGTGTCCTGGGATGCAAAGAAAATAATTTTTATACTGTTCGTAAGAGGGAGGGGTGAGAAACAAACCAAAAAAAATTGCAGTAGTGAGTTGCACATTAATGTTTTTCATTATTAACCCGGTTTGTATTGTGTTGGCAGATCTCTTCAGTTGAACGAGATCTGAACACTTTTGCTCTTAAGAAAGGGTTAACAATCTAGAAGCTGGGTTTATGGATTCTAGATTGGTGAGGGGAAATTGTGTGTGTCCCTCTAACAGTAGGAACAAACCAAGTTTTCTCTTATTTCTAAGTGTTCAGAGTAGCATGTGGCCAGCCCAAGGCTTGCCCCAAACACTTAGAAAGGTTAACAATCATTTTAAAATTATTTAGGTATTTTGTGTGAACAGAAACACACAGTGGGGTTTTCTCACAATTTTACTGCAAAAGTAGAAATACACTTCAAACCTTTCCCCTGGAACCATTAACAGATCATGTTTTTAAGACTTCCAGCCACTTGAAAGGCTGCATTATTAGAAGTTTAAAAAAAGAAGCACCCATTTTACCTATGCATCCTTGAAAAGATCTGGTGAATGTGACTTATTATTGATTAAATACATGCCCTAAACATTAACACAGGCAGCAAATCATGCAAACTTTGATATATCAAAAGAATTCATGTTTACCTTCTGTACCTTGTTTATACGATGTGCCGCACGATTATCTTTGGCTTTTTGCTACAAAGAAGAGAGAAAGTAAAAAATAAACTTTCATTACAACCATTGCAATTCCCACATGTACACCACTATTTTGTGCACAATATCATCCAAAATGAAAATTTAGATAGATACTGACACCTGTGCATGAGAAAATATTAACCACTTGCCCTCCAGAGGATTTACCCTCCTTCCTGACTAGGCCATTTTTTGCGATACGGCACGGTGTTGCTTTAACTGACAATTGTGAGGTCATGCAATGTTGTACACAAATGAAATTTATGTTCTTTTTTCCCCACAAATAGAGCTTTCTTTCGGTGGTATTTGATCACTGTGCGTATTTAATTTTTTTGCGCTATAAACAAAAGACCGACAATTTAAATATATATATAAATTTTTTTTTTACTTTTTGCTATTAAACATGTCCAATAAAAAGGTTTAAAAAAAAAATCTAATTTCATAAATTTAGGACAAAATGTATTCTGCATTCTGACACAGGGGGGAAATGACTGCCACTGACATCACTAGTGACACTAAAACGGTGATCAGTGCTAATAAATAGCACAGTACTAATGATACTGGCCTGGAAGGTGTTAACATCTGGAGCAATCAAAGGGTTACCTGTGCACATAAGCTACTGTGTATTGCTCTGCTGTGCAGAGCAATACAAAGCAGTCTGTTCATGCTGACAGGGGAGGGATCTGTGTTGTTTACATACAGACCACTCCCCTGTCAGCTCCGCTTAGGATCACAGAGTCCTGGCTGAGAATAGGTGGCCGGAACCCGGTGATGGACATGCCAAGGAGCCAATAGCGGCGTGGGTAGGGAGTGCGCGCCCCCTACCAGAAATTCAAAATCACGCGTATATACACGTGATTTTGCGCATCTCTGCTGCCCTTTAGCAGTACTTCTGCTATAGGGCAGTCAGGAAGTGGTTAAAGAAAAACACATTATGAATTATGCAATGCCTACAGAAAAGGGAATTTTAGTTCACCTGTAAATTCCATATCTTGAGGTTTAGTACAGAACAAAGGATGTCAAACGAGTTACAAGCTGCTATCTTCAGGTGATTGGACACTGGCAAAAGCTTTGTTGGGTATGCCTCCAAACTTGGGTAATAAGGAAGGTCTGGGTCTCATGACCACCTCATCTCTACACAAGATGAGAAAAAGTTCCTGACAAGAAATAGCCACCAATTCTGAAACATGCCTACCAAAAAGGTAACTTTACTGGCGAGATCCTTCAATGCAATATCCTGGGTAGTCAAAATGGAGGTTTTTGAAGAACAAATAATATATTTAGACCCCAGGGAGACAATGGAGATCAAAGTGAGGGATTAAAGCAAGCCACACCTTGTATAAAGGTGTAAACAAGCCAAAAGTCTTTGGAACAGAATAAAATGACATGTTTCTGCCCTATCCAGAGTATTAAGAGCCAGATGCTGGTCTAGACCAGACTGGAGGAAGCCAGAAAGAGTAGAATTTCCACTAAGTTTGCAGCAGCTAAACTAGGCCATTCCAAATAAAATGGTAGATTTTGCAAGTAGTGAATTCTCTTAAATTAAGGAAAGTATGACCATAATAATACCTATATCTTTCCAGGACCTGGATTTTAAGATCCATGCCAATAAAGCCAGGCACCTAGAAGCAGCGTGGAATAGAATGCCTTGTGACAGGAGTTCTGAAATGCTTGGAAGAAGCCAAGGCTTGCCTGCAAGGAGTCAGAATACATGAGTGCTAAGTCCTACTGGGCCATTTGGGGTGTTAAGGAACACCCTGACTGGATAGAAGTAGCGGGAGATCCAAAGAAAGGATCTGTTTGTCCCACAACATGAAAAATGTTGAGCTGTAGTGCTCCCATCCAAAAGTTTAAGCATGGGTTCACACTATAGCTTGCATGTGAATCACACAGGAACTGAACCGCATTCCTGCACAATTCACATGTGATTCTATATGGTGCAATTTGAGAACAATCGTTTTGAATGCGCTCAAATCGCACGCATACAAGTATACAATCCAAACGCACATGATCCTGCATTAAAAATGGCTGTGTGTATAACTGGGTGTTGCAGCGATCGTCGGCTGGAAACGGACAGAATCAGCAAGGGAGAATGTCACCAGCACACCGAGGATCACTGATATGGGTCCAAAAGATTTAATGAACGATCACATAATTACAGCAAGGCAACATTTCAGAGTCTCGCAGGACCCCTTCATCAGGCATGTGATGTCTTGGATATCCACTAATGCCAGGGATTTAAAGTCCAAACAGGGTGAATGCCTTGGTTCTGGGGCCACAAATAGGTTTGAGTAAAATCGTTTACATTTTTTTTTTTTGTAAAGAAGGACATGAGAATTCCATTCCTTGTGATTCAGTTGATTTAGTGGATTCAGGGCAGCTCACAAGTCTGCATGTATTTGAGGTGAAGCTGGAAGATTAGAAATAGAGAAAGGGAGGGGATTCAAGTTCTATTTTGTACCTCCTGGAAACTGATGAAACGCAGGAGGTCCGGGAGGTCTCTGATCCAGAAGTAGCATGAATGTCAAACAGATGTCCCCACTCTGACAGCTGGGGCACCCTTCATTGTGATGAGGGCCTCTGGGTTGGATTGGAGGGTTTTGGGAACTTGTTTAGACTTAGGAAATTCCAGTGCTGTTAGAAAAAAGTCTAGTACACATCACATGAATAAGTTAGCTTACTGTAGAGAGCATATGGCGAGAACATTCCTGTGCATCCTCTTTTGGGCCCTGGAGACCGAAAGTTCCAAACGGGGCAGAGTTTCCCAAAGAATATGAGACATGACCTGCAGTAAAATCTGCTTCAGTCAGATAGGCCATTTATTGCACACCTGAACAGGAGCTAGAATTAGAGGCAGGGAGCTGTGTTAATATCAAACCTTGCTCCACTGCAGAGGTACAGCTATCACCTTGAGTATTTAGCTAGTTTTCCATGGGACTGTCTATAGCTCGAATGCAATTAGGCTATTTTTCTCAGCTCCTCCGTGCCTAGTCTCACCATTGCTAAGTGGGGGTTCCCCTGTGGTATACTTGCAAAATAGATGTGGAACGAGAGTGTATTTACATCTCCAGAAAGGGAACCGCTATAACACAGGCACTGAGTGATGTCCTGTGTCTGTGGAGAAGCAGGTAGTAAAGAGTAGATGTGCTTTCTGCATTCTCGGCAATAATGGCGAGCAGAATTGCATCACCCAGAAGGCTCTGGAAACTACGTCACCAACCAAGTGGCAATGTTACGTGTACAAAAAAAAACAAACAAACCCCACAACATTTTAAAAAGGTAAACGTTACCTTCTGCCAATGTAGTATAGACTTTCACAGAGGGAGGGGGGGAACAATAAGAGTAAGGTCAGCCATACATGGATCAAAATTCTGCTGGTTCAAGCAGGGAACGCCGGCTGAATTTCTATCCATGTATGGGCAGGCTGGTTGTACACAAGTCAATCGATTGGGAGAAAATTCTCCGACAGGCTGGCTTTACAGCCAATCAGCTGAGCTGATTGGGAGTAGTCTGTTGGCAGGGAAGTCTCCAGCTGTCTGAATACAATAGCTTTGCAGGAGGGATTTCCTCATCCACATCAAGTGTGTGGATGGGGAAAGTAATTTTCTTTCATTCAACTAGCGGGTTGAATGAAAGAAAAGGACTCATGGGTGACCAGTTTTAAAAACTACACATTTAAAACAAAACAGAATTACAGGGAAACCCAGTCTTAAATTGATTCTAAAGGCAAATTTGTTTCTTTGTCATTTAAAGAAGAAAAAAAAAAAAAAAAAAGAAAAAACACATTATAATTACCTGTTCTATGCAATGGTTTTGCACAGAGCAACGCAGATCCTCTTCTGGGTTCCCCTTCTGGCGCTCTGGGCTCCTCCCCTCTGCCATGTGCCCCCACAGCAAGAGGCTTGCTCTGGGGACACCCATGCATGCTTACTCTCGAGCCACGCTCAATAGACACACAGAGCTGGCTCCTCCTCCCGCTCTCTCCCCACTGGCTGTGATTGACAGCAGCAGGAGCCAATGACTCCTGCCTCTCTGTCCAATGAGGAGAGAGAGCTGCTGCTTTCATGCACTTTGCTGGATCGAGATCTGACTCAGGTAAGTATAAGAGGGGCTGGAGGGAGGCTACATGCAGGTGTTTTTTTTTTTTAACTTTAATGCACAAAATGCAATAAGGTACCAAAAAACAAAAAAACAAAAACAAACAAAGACTTGCCCCTTTAGAACCAATTGAACTTATCCAAGCTGCAGGTTGCTGAAGGTGACCAAACTTCATCAGTCTCAGCCCTGTACCTGTATACTACCCTGCAAATAACTACTTGTTGCACCGTGTGTCTAGGTAAGCGCCAAACGCAAAATCCAATGCTTTAAAAAGGTTGTAAACCTCATACATGAAATAGGAACAAAGCATATCCCTCAAAAGTGTGCAATTAGGAGCACAGTATCATTTCTGTCTGCTGTTTCATTCCTCTGCTGTCAGCATGAATCATTTCTGAAAAGTTTTCTTGACACCAAGATAAAAAAATATATATATATTGCCTCTCAGGGAAACAAAAATAAGGTCTTGAAGACTCACTCAGCGTTGTCTGGCATAGGGTGCAAGTCACCCAGTCTTCAACAGAAGAAGATCTTAAAACTTTCCAGAGGTGAAGATCTTGCAGCCTCCAGATAAAGTCCGACTGCAAGCGGGTTTCCCTGACAACTTGGTAAGAGGATACGCTAGGAAGTCCTCCTAGGAGGAAAGAAAGGAGACTAACTACTCCCCTCTGAGTCCAGCAAAGAGCATCTGGGACTTTCAAAGAGACCAACTTAGTGGCTAATCCAAATTCCAGACTCTACAGAGGCTGCAGGAAAAGGGGAGAGCATACTAAATGGAAATTTCCTAAACAATCCAAAAAAAAAAAAAAAAAAAAAAAAAAAAAAAAAAAGGGTTGTATGAGGAAAAATTAATAGATGGAAAAAAGGAATCAAAGTTCTGCAAGGAGTTGACTTATTAGTGAGGATTTGAGTCAATGCAGTTCCACTTGAAAATTATGCTAGTATTAGATAGATGGTAATCCTACCTGTACAAAGAAAGCAGAAGATGAATGGATTAGTAATGCAAGAACTGCAAAAATCTAGGTAAAAGTCTCCTGAGTCTTCTGCAATAGATTTGCAAAGAAAGAGCACTATAGGGTGGAAATAAAAGTCAGTACTGCAAACAGGGTCTAAAACGGTTGGTGGACATTGAACAGGCAGGTTCTTACTATAAAAAGGGAGAAGTACAGCCTGACCTAGTCAACCTTGTAAGGTCAAGAGGTCCCTAAGGTGGGGGATAAATCTGAGAAGAATCGCAAGGTATGCAGCCATCTGTGAAGGAAAGGGACTCCACTGCTTTAGGAAGAGTGAAATTGAGTAAGATACCATTGCCAAGAACAGGATACTGCTACTATAGTAGTAGCAGTAATAGATGAAGGTTGGAGTTCCTCTGCCCACAGAACTAAAAAAAACAGGCTTGATGATTGGAAGCAAGGTTATATGGGGGCTGGCTTAACTTTGTTTGCCAGTGTCCCAATCTTCTAAAAGGCATCAGTATGACTCAACTTCAGACTTCTTACAATTCCCATGGTCTTCAAAAGAGATACAGAAAATACACTGAAAACAAGCTTTAAAGGTCATTCAATACACACCAAATAGGGAGCTTTGTCTTGCGCTGGCACTTTCCTCCAAAGCTTCATGATCTGTTTGCATCGACTTGACCAATCTAACATAAGTTAAAATGAAGGATTTTAGTCAGAGGTAGCTATTAGTTTTCAAGAAGGTACAGTTAAATCCAGAACAGGAAAATAGCATGTAAAGAACAAAGTTTTTTGGTAATAATTTGGGTTTATGTCTTATGTATGACGGATCCAGTAGGCAAACATTAACATACTTGTAGGGATAAGATGGTCATTTTTCTATGCAACATGACTAATCTATGCAGCTGGCACAATGCATAGGCACACTTGCCACTGTAAACACATCTATGCCATTTTCCTGAGCACACATGCAGAAGTTGACTACTTTACATAATAAAGAGGATCTAATACAAATAGACTACTGCAGATTTAGGGTATTTTGAGATTAAATGGTGTCAAAACTGAAAAAAAAAATAAAATTATATATATATATATATATATATATATATATATATATATATATATATATATATATATATATATATATATATATATATATAGTATTTTTTCTTTGTTCAATATTTGAATTCCCTCACCTGGATAGTCCTTTTTCAAATTAGGAAAGTTTTTATTTGCATACAGCACAGGCGAAATGGTTGACAACTCTCCTAGCTCTTCATCTTTTTCCCAACGTTGTAAGCTGCGTTGATTGTAGGAGAGGCCATCATTCTCACCCTCTGTGGTTGGTGTAGTTGGGGTGGAAGCTGTGGTCCATGAGCCATCAGTGTCACAGTGCTCAGGACTGAAGAAGCCACTTCTGTCCCTAAATTAGTGCAAAGAGAGACTAAGAATTTGCCCCATCACAATACCAGGTTCATCCACAAAAGAGACATGCAGAACACAAACATCGGTTCAATTAACAATAGGTGACAAAGCTCTGTTGAATGAAAGTCCAAAGTAACATGGTTTTAAGTTACCGTAGTTCCATATCAAATTATGTTCAGTTTGCAAATGGAAAGGCGAGGAAATGAATACCAAATGAGACAAATTCCAAAGTAGCAAAATCCAGTTGATGGTCTTATTCCAAGAAATGATATATGAGGTGGGACTGGTCAGAGTTTAAAATATATTATACTAGTCTATGGAAGTTGAGGAAAGTATCCACCAGTGACAGGATAGCAATGCTTCAAGTGTTATCCATTTGTTTGGTACGATACGTAATCACACAATCTGCTGGTATGTACATAATTACAGTATAGATGCATCATCAATTAGATTGATCCTGATTGAGCCTCTTAAAATAAAACCTACCTGTGTGTCTTTAAATCATTCCTTGTGAAACTTATTGGATCCTTGATGCAGGCTGTGCATGTGGCTCTAACTTCTGTACAAGGCAGTATTAAGTCTTATCACCACCTGGTGCTAAACATCACTTTTCCATTCAAAATGACAAACACCAGAATGTTTGTGGGCAGGAGGCTCTAGCATTCAACAGCTGAAAAACCGTGAAGGGCTTGGCTTAAAGTATAGCTCATTTTGTAGCAGAGTTAGTTTTTGTGTATCCATGTCCTTATTCTCCGCAACAAGGCTCAATTGTGCAGCCTGCTCAACACCACTCAGGGATAGGCACGTAAGATACTTGGGAGGTGGATGTTGGAGGGCATGGGAGCACAATAAGTTTTAGGCTCCATGTACACTGGGCGTTTTAAGAACGCTGGTAACATTAGCTGTGTAAAGGCCACATTAAAAATGTGAGTTTTTCAGCTTTTTCTTTTAACAAAAGAAAAAAAATTTTTCTCAAAAGAACCTCCAAAAACGCTGGTTTGCCGCGTTAGAGAGTTTTTACAGCTAAAAAAACTCTTCTAGAAACCCACTAGTTCTCGGGGGGGGGTTTCCAGCCAAAAAAATGCTGATTCCAGTCTATGTGTGCATGGACACATAGGATAACATGCTGCGGAGTTTACTGGCTGTAGAAATAAAATGCCAAACAGCAGCTGTGAAAATGTCCAGTGTGCATGAGGACGCTATCTTCTAAAAGTGGAGTTAACTTCAGTGTACTGCCCAATCTTTGGATCCAATACAGGGTCAGAGATTGATGACTAATACAGGTACTTACAGGCACAATCAGCCACTTAAACAGGTTTATTTTAAGAACTGGAGCCTGTCTATCACAGAAAAGCAGCAAAGCTTTTGCAGGAAGACTGTCCAAAACAGATAGTCACTAGAAGCAAAAAAAACAAAAAAAAAAAAAAGACAAAAACAAAACAAACTGCTAGGGCAGTGACTTTGTTGACTTGAAAACGTATCTAGTTACTTTGACATTATGAGTCAATTTACAAACTTTCTTAGCTGATCCAAAAAGTGGTTTATTTCTCTGACCAGGGGCGGACTGACCATTTGGAACCTCAGGCACTGCCCGAGGGCCTGGGGTCAGTAGGGGGCCCCATGAGATGCCCCTGGTACCTTTTTCATAGGTTTTTTTGAGTTTAGGAAAGGACACAGGGGCCCCATGATCCCCTATTGCCCGGGGGCCCCATGAGTTCTCAGTCTGCCCCTGTCTCTGACCATACAGTTTCCGAAGAACATCCAACTATTTTGATGGAACAAAGCAGATATCTAGTAAACTCTATGCAAAGTAGTTTTTTTTTTTTTTTTTTTTACAGCCAGGGTGTTGCTCACGTGTGACATAGCTATGACAATAATAATAAAATAGAGATCCACATTTTATTCAAATAAAAGTATCTATTTATAGCACAACTAGATTATTAGAATCACATTTACCATGCTAATGGAATAATGACCCTTTCCTGAGAATACATCTATACTACAGCAGCAGATATCACAGAAAGGCAATTGAGTGCACACAGTTGACAAAAATTGTATTCTTTTTTTACATAGTTACCTGTAATATCCATAACTTGGGAGTACATCACAGGACACAGAGCAAGCTATTTATGACTGCGGGTTATATGCCACCTATAGGAATGGACACTGGCAGATCAAACAGGAAGTCCTTCCCTATATAACCTCCTCCTACACAGGGAGTACTTCAGTTTTTGTAGCAAGCAATGAAAATCCAAAAAGAGGGTAGGGACCTCTGTCTTGTGATGCACTTCAAGAAAAAGTTTTTAAAAGGTAAGTATTTAGAGAGAAAAAAAATCTTTATCATACATCATGGGACACAGAGCAGGCTATTCAGGACTATGTGGGATGTCCTAAAGCAATAGAAAAAATCTGAAGGGCAGGTGATACCATGATAACCACCACCATTATTCCCAATGGTTCTACTCAGCCATATGTGACAAGCTGTGGCCAAAAAGGCAAAATCCTCCATGGCTCTGACATCCATCTGGTAAAACCTTGTGCATATATGAACCGAAGACCATCTAGCAGCCTTGCAAACCTGAGTCATCGACGGCAGATAGCCCAAGATGCCCCCACACTCCTGGTAGAGTGTGCTCTCACCCAAAAAGGGTGGGACCTTACCCTTCAAACCATAGGCTTGAATGATTAACTGGCAGATCCAATGCAAATAGCTGACCTGGATTCCTCCTGCCTTTACTGGGCCTTTATGGCAGCACAAACCAACATTCCTGACATGTCCTGTCAAATTCAAGTAAAGCGTGACCATCTGAACTACATTCAGAGTATGCAGCGATCTTTTCCCTGCCAACTATTGACTAGGGAAAAAAAAAAAGGCAAGACAATGTCCTGATTCAAGTGAAAACTAGAAACCACTCTAGGCAAGAAAATGGATGAGGACGCAACATCACCTTGTCATGATGAAAGACCAAGAACAGCTCCTCACATGAAAGAGCAGCCAGCTCTGACACTCTTCTTGCCAAAGTGATAATTCCAAGAAGCCACCTTTTGATTCAAAGGATTAAGTTCCTTGAATTGGTTCAAAAGGTGGCTCTTGCAAGGACAGCCAAGACCAAGTTCAAGTGCCAAGGACACAAGTGTGGCCTGATAGACAAGACCGTCTGCGTTACACCCTACATGAAGTACGAATCAAGGAGTGAGAAACAACAGTCCCTGGGGAAAAAATGGATAGAGCCGAAATCTGAACTTAAAAATGGTACTTTAGGTCAATTTCATTTCCCCTTCTGATAGCAAAAAGGACAAAAAGTTTCAAATCACACATATCAGCAGGTGTCACTTCCTGGCTTCACATCAGGCAAATAAGATTTCCAGGTCCTGTAACGGAAAATCCCTGAAGCTGGCTTCCTGGCACTCAACAGTGCCGAGAAAACAGGACCCAAGACACCCCACAATCTTTCCAGACCTGGGCTTCAATAGCCAAGCCTTCAATCTTAGCGATCTTAAAACAGGATAAATTATTGGACCCAAGACAATTGGTCTGGGTGGACCGGAAGTGTCCAAAGAGCGTCCCTTTCCAGAAACACTATGTCGGTGTACCAAGCCCACCTAGGCTAGGCCAGGTTACTATTATCAGTGTTACCTCCTCCTGGATCCTGCGCAAAAGACAGGGCAGTAGTTGAATCAGGGGAAGTCATAGATTAGGGGGAACTAGTCCTCAAGATGTTACCAGTGCATCTACCCTTATTGCCAGTGGGACTCTCATCCTGGACACAACCTGTCTAACTTGTTGTAGAACCTGGAAGTCAGTAGATTCACATCCAGAGTTCCCAAACGCTGGCAGATTGCCAAAAATGTCTTGGGATGCAGGAACCACTCTCCCGGTATTTGCCACTGACCTCTGGGGGAATAAACACTTTTCTATACCTGGAATATGTACTGCCAACAGACGGCACACGATAATCTGCCCCAGATAACGTGGTTCACCTTTTGCTGAACCACACGACTCCTAGTGCTGTCCTGGTGGTTGGTAAAATGCCACTGCTGTGGCATTGTTGGACCAAACCTTGACCACAACCTGTGCAACTGGTTCATCAAATAATCCAGAGCAAGGCGTACTGCCGGACGTTACAAGAAATTGATAGGCAGTATTCTCTCCTATGGAGACCAAGTCTCCTGAACTGTAACCCCCTCCAAACCAGCCACCCACCCAAAGACTGGCACCGATGATACTAGCTTATATATTACAGGAAGGAAAACTGCTTTTTTCCAGATTCCAAACCACCAATTCGGACTCTGCAATACCCGGGGGGCAAAGCCCTCTGGCAATCCAGTGCTTGGGGCCTTCATGATCCAGACAGAATGTTCCTCTGGAGTGGAACTGCACGTAGAAAACTACTTCAACGTAGATACCATTTCCTCATGCAGAGAAGTAATGAATGATACTTTTTGCCTTTTATATTTCGCTTTAAACTTGGAACCGACTGCCCCTGAGCAAAGGAACAATAAGGTATTCTGAGATTGACACCCCCGTGACCTCAGTAAGCCAAGCCCCAGGCCTAGGAGCTTTGTGAACACTCAGGGGGGGCTGTGGCTAGCCCAAAGGGCAGTGCCTCAAAACAAAAATGGCAATTCTTTACAGCAAATCGCAAAAACCCTTGATGAGCCTGAAAAAATTGGCACACTAAGATATGCGTCATTGAGGAATACAGACACCCAAAATCTCTTACAGGAGAGGACTGATAGGCCTGATCTCATCTGAAACAGAAGGAACTAAAGGTCTAGTTCCTTGAGATCTAAGATAGACCTCACGTCTCATTTGATTGTAAGCTCGAAAGAGCATGGCCCTTGACCCCCTCGTGTTTTGTTTTGTTACTGTATTGTCATGTTCTGTCCCCCACTATAATGTACAGCGCTGAGCAAACCTTTTAGTGCTATATAAATACTGTATAATAATAATTTGGTTTTGGGCCTGCGACCCTGTCGAGTGTCTCAAATCACCTCAGACTCCCCAAGCATTCTCTGCTTGATACTTCTCAAAACTCAGCGGTCCAAGAGTCTGAAGGGGAAAAGCTTAGAGCACCTGGTATTCCCAGGCAGTCTACCCTCCAAGTACTAATGAGGGCTGATCCTGCTTAGCTTGCGAATTCAGACGAGATCAGGTGTGTTCAGAGTGAAGCAGACACAGTCTATTGCAGCTCGGCCACCAGGAATACCTGCAATGACACCACTGGTCTATTGTGAAATGCGAACACTGCAGATTACACCCAAACGCGCCCCCTTCCAGAGTCCACTGGACCTGAGGGCGTCACACCTATCAGAAACAGTTGTACAAGCCCCCCAAGACTATGCAGACTAATGCAGTGTATAATTGTGTTCTGTCTGGTCATGCAGCTCCTCCACAGGTAGTACTCACACATCCTCCAGTCTGCCCTAATTATTCTGTGTACGCAGAATTAAACTGTAAGACCTGAACTTCTCATAATGTTACACGAGCATGCTGAAAGCCATTTTGTTCTTTATAGTCTATTTTCATTGTTTCTGAACAAAGATTCTAACAGCAGACATTCTCAGTTTCTTACTGCATACTTTCCCAGTTTGTAAATTTTGGGGGGGGGGGGGGTGGATGTGGGGGTATAATACCAGACAGCCTAAGAGATAAGGACTGGACAGGATACCAAGTTGCAAGCTTAATTGAGGGTCTATGTCTTGGACTGAACAAAAGAAAACTATTCACAATTTTTTTTTTTCCATGAAGAGAGTTTATATTAAAAACTTTACATTGCATATGATATCTGACAGGAATATTTTAACCAAAAATGTCAATTGTAATATTATAGATATTGCATGAAGGGAATATTTGCATAATTAAGTAATTTGGGTTTTATATTACTATATTTGATTTGTATTAATTTATATTCCATATACATATAGATTTCTCTATTAATTGATTTTAGCAAAACATATTGGTATATATTGTGGATATTAGGTTTTCAATATAAATAATTAGTTTGAGTTCATTATATTACAACGTCCGTATGCTACAAAAGTTGAATTAAGAAATCTCAGTACAAAATGACCTCAACGAATGTCTGTAAGCTGTATAGCTAGAATTTTTTTTTTTCTTTCCAGAATCACTTAGGTAATACAATGTTTTAAGCGACACTGGTTCCAATTTGTTGAACCAGTTCTGTCAAGAGTCTCGAATTTATAGTTTTTTTTTGTTTTTTTTAAAAGCTATAAGTTAAAAGTTCACTCTTGACATGGTACAGAAGACTTTATGAAAAATCCAAAACAATTCCTTATCCTATACTGCCCCCTTCAGGTAATCAGGATCATTGAGTGACGTCATAATTGGGTGAGATAAGCTTTGCACTACCTAGGTTTTTTGGGGTGATAAAATTTAGAGAATGGGCAGAGACAAGAAAAACAATAGACGGACACAGACACACACAGAAGTGAGCTGACTTAAAGCTGAGATCAATGATACCATAGACTCTATATTGGTAATGTAGAACTTTCATTTTTCCTCAGGCAATTTGTATTCGGCTTATATCTCCAGCTAAACCGTTTAGTCTGCAAACGGTTTTGGTTCGCACCGGAATTGATTTGAAATAATTTCAACTGCAGCATAAATTATCTTCATTTAAATTCTCTGGGGGAAGGGTTCTCTTTGAAATATCCCCAAAGCTAATTTTAGCTTCTAGTCAATGGTTTAGCTGGGTATATATGACAAAGGGGAAAACTTGGTGGAACATTTGTTCTTGACCTCAGATAAATAAGTTTATTGGATTGTCCTTTGTATGGGATATAAATCATTTAACGCTCAAAGTTTACATTGGCATGAACTATCTAGTTGTAGATAGATCACGTGGTTGATTCGCATAACCTTTATTATATGCCAAATTACTGAGAGTTTCCTACTTTGCATTTTTAGTTAGTCCTATTTCATTAATAGAGGATAATATTTGCTTGTTGGAATTATTAACCATTATTATTGATTAGATCATTGTATTGCTATTTTGATTTATCATCACCTATTACATTTTTAATAACTATTTTGCACTGTTTTTATATATATTTTTGCAGGTTATTGCTTTTTGTTTAGTCTTCAAATTAGCACAAATAAAGAACTCCAATTATCAGTTGATTTGTGAAAATTATCTACTTAATTCCAGAGCCCCGCCTGTTTTCATAAAATTATATACGGATTATTTTCTCAGAGCTAAAGTTCTGACAAGTCATAGACTGCTCCTTGTCCCTGCTATCTCTCAGGAGCCTCGTTGATCCTTCAGCCCACATGTAACGATAAGGCAAAATCGGCTGCCCCTCTACCTTCAACCTACACTGCACAAGAATAGGTTATAGAGAGTGGGCCCCTGGCCTCTAGTGGCTGGAGGAGAAAACTGCAGCCCAATACTCTTTCTAAACAACACACTGCCCCCAGTGGCCAATGAGAGAAGAACAAGACAGTCAGATTTTCAAAGAAAGACTGCAATGCAAACGTACCATTCCCATTGCAGGACTCAATCAAAACAGGAGTCCGGCTTTAACTCATGACAGTGGGATCTGTCATAAAAGACCTTCAAAGACTTGGTCCCCCCTACATTTGTGGTCCAACCGCTTGGACCTCTATAGCACCCTGCTGGAAAGCACCTTGGTCAGAACAAACACTGCTCAGGGTTACATTATGCAGGGTCCAGTGCCTTAAAGTTGCATTACAGGCAAACCTCTGGAATTTTTCTCTCCTATCCAACAAGGCTCGGGTACCAAATATTTTAGCTAACTTTTTTTTTTTTTTTAATTTTTATTTAGTAGTATGCGACTAACAATGAAATGACATGAAAATGTGGCTTCACCAACCATACTAGATAAACAGGACAACAATGGTACATCCAAAAAGTAAATACTGAGCCATCTGTACACAGAGAGAACATCTTGCATGCCCCCCCAACAGAGTGTCTGCAGAGTCAAAACTAAGTGGTCAGGAAAGAGGGAAGTCCACTTCAAAACTAGCTCTTAGGGACTGAGCATACCGGATTTTTCTTTTTACATTCTAGAAAAGAAAAGAGAAAAAGAAGAAGAAATGAAGAGAGTGAGGGAAGAAGGAAAGAAAACAGAAAACCAGGTCACCAGGGAACCGCACCATCCAGTTATCCTATATGGCCCTTGGTTCAAGTATGAAGAGCGAATATTAGGCATATTGGAGATATTTGTCAGAGAAGCGCAAGAGGTCCCAGTAAAACCACCTGGTCTTATGTTCCTCTGATTTGTCTCGGCTATCGGAAGTCAGATTCTCCATCTGTTCAATGTCATTCACCCTGACGAACCACTGAGTCACAGTAGGGGCTGCCTGCTTCCAATGACATGGGATGCACGCACGTGCTGCAGTTAGGTCTTTAAGGAGAGATTTATTGTAGCGTTTGTTAGGCATATGAGTGAGGTTAAGGAGGACTGCTGCTGGGTACTTATGCAGAGATGTCTGTGAATTTGTGTATGAGTTGGAGCACTAGTTTCCAGAAGGTCTGGAGTTTAGGGCATTCCCAGAAATATGGAGGATAGTGCCCGGGTGTTGTTCACATCTCCAGCAACGGTCTGATTGGTTGGGGAAAAGTTTGGCCAGGACTGAAGGGGTCCTATAGCAGCGGGCAATAATTTTATAAGAGGACTCTTGATATTTACTGCAGAAGAAAGATTTTTGCGCAAAGAAGAGGATGCATTCTTTCTGGGTTCGGTAAAACTCATCCGCAGATTCCTTTCCCATTTCGCTAGGAAAGAGATATCAGCAGTTGCATGGAGGTCTAGCAAAGTTTTATAGCAGGATGAAAGGGTACCACAGGTCAGGCCTTCCTGCAAGCAGAGCCCCTCAAAGGAGTAAAGCTGCCAAGAGAAGAGTGCCGGCCTACGCATGGAGCCTAAAAAGTGTGAGCTGAAGTGCTCTCCAATGGTCCAGAGCTATAGGCGTTCGTCTGTCTAATAGTGTGAGTAGGGATCCAGTTAGGATGTTGAAGAAAATGAGAGGCACAGAGTAGCCTTTTTGAGGTCTACATTACCAACTTTTGGTCCATAAGGTCTGGTTGGAAAGCCTGGGTGTCCAATGACTGGCGTCATCGGCGAAGGAAAGCCGGATATGGAAGATAAATGAAAGAATCGATTCATTTCTGCCAATGTAGGGCCAATGACCGGGTGTGAGACCATGTACGCAGTGTGTATCTTGCCCGCCAAGGCAATCCCACTAGTGGGGCCTGAGCCATCTGCCGTTTCAGTCCAATCCAGAGTTTCAATTCACTGTGTCTGCACCAATCTACCACTCATGTTATATGTACAGCTGTGCAATACAGGGTAGGATCCGGGAAGCCAATGCCACCTTTGAGCTTTGGTCTCAACAGTATGGCCCGACCTATACGTGCATGCTGCCATTGCCATGTGAACCATATGAACGCAGAACGCACAGCGCAAAAGAAGCTCTGGAGTATCTTAATCAGTAAAGTCTGTAACAAGTACAGGACTCTGGGCATGGCATTCATCTTAAGTATATTACAAAGGCCAAACCAGGAAATAGCAAGGCTGTACCATTTCTGGAAGACTGCCGCCAACAAATTCAAGAAAGGTTGAAAATTCAGGAGGAAAACATTTAGATTAGAGAGAATTTTCGTCCCGAGCTAGCAGCTTTCTGAATGGATCCGATTACTGTCCTTTATTCACAGAAGAACAGTTCTAGGTATGCACATGCAGCACATCAGTGACCACCCACCTTACAGCCATTAGTGAAACAAAAAAACTGAAATACTTCCTGTGTAGGAGGGGTTATATAGGGGAGGACTTCCTGTTTGATCGATTTGCCAGTGTCCATTCACCTATAGGTGCATATAACCTACAGTCATGAATGGTCTGCTCTGTGTCCCGTTATGTACGATAAAGAAAAACTGCCATGAAGACTGAAAATGAGGGTGTAAGAAGCCAATGGTTCTTGCCCTATCAGGGAGCCAAAATATAAAAAGAAAGCAAAGAGACAAAAAAGAATAAAAAGCAACAAAAAACAAAAACACACACAGGCACCCAATGAAGCATTAGCCCAGATATACCTCAACAATGGCTAAAAAGGGGGGGGGGGGGGAGGGGAACGACAAAAACAAAATAATACCCTGAATGACATTTGCACTACTAACAAAATGAGCACTCAGCACTAAGACCAAGTACGTAAAGGGGCTTTCCACATTTACAGAAAGAAAAGTAAAAACACCTCATTAGGAAAAAAATGCAATTATAGGGCCATTTTGAAGATGCAAGGCAAAGAGTTGCTTGAATTTTTTCAATTTCAAAAGCAAAAGTTAACATACCTGTTGTCCAAGAAGCCAGACTGAGCATAAGGCTCAATCTGTAAGCTAGAAGCCATGGATGCACCTGAAAAACATAATATTCAATAAGTAGATTTCACAAATGGCTATAGTTCTATTGTAATCCACATTGCAAGCTTCTGTTTGAGGTACTTAAGCCCATACAATCAATATATGCTTTTATATACATTTTTGGGCGGGATCACATAATTCAATGGATTACACAAAGAAAAACACTTGTGTTTTGCTCATGTAGGTCAGGAGCAAATGAAATACATGGTACTTCCAGATCAGAAGCATGTAAAAGCAACGGCAAAAGGTCTAGCACCAACACATGGAGGGGCTATGTGACAGTCCTCAGACCTGCATAAGCTCTACTCAGAGCATCTGTGAACTTACACAGGGTTTCCGTTCCTTACTAGCAGAAGCTGACTGGAGTGAAGGAAAAGCAAATGTGCGCTGCGGGAGTAGGAGGAATTATCACATATTCCTACCACAAAACACCAAAGTCTTAAACACCACAGTCTATATGCTTGATGTTGAGATGGCAACTGGCTTACCTTGAGTAAAGGGTCTCTGACTCTGGCTTACTGATCCACTGGTTGGTGCTCCCTCACTTCTGCCAGCTGAGCTATTCACAGGCTGATCACGGTCTACAGTACCAAGAACATCCTTCAACAGTTCTTGAATGTCTGAGTTCTCCATCTTGGGCATCTCTGAAGAAACAAAGATGACAAGTTATGTTAACAACCTTTCCATTTAGTGTCATTTTGTAAAGCTAAAAATCATACAGAGGAACGATGAATGAGACAATGTAAACTTAAAACGGAAGTATAACAAAACCAAAAGAACCATGTGCAAAAATGATACCTAAAAATTGCGCATAAAACATTGAACACAGAATATCAGAATGAAATATTTCACAATTACACAGATGTAGCTGGAGAAGAAGCCAAGGAAGCATGACCTATGCTTCATTACTTCATTAGCTCCAGTGGAGAGCAGATGAGACATGGGTCACCAAAAAAAAAAAAAAAAAGTATCACACAGGGTCTCCTGTGTGATAAATGAAAGTTTTGTAAAAAAAAAAAAAAAAAAAAAGACTGCACCCAAGCAATCCTTCTGATCCTCCCTAAGAGAGAAAATGATGACTGTCCTTGTGATTTTAAGCTGCAAGGATTAATAACATGAGAAAGAGGCATTTTGACTTACCTGTAAATTCCATATCTTGGAGTACAGGACACAGTTAGAACATTCATACACCATGGGTTATAGGTATGTACATTCATGCGATTGGACGCAGACAAGCTTTTGAGGATGCAACCCCCCCAAGGCTGCCTTCTCTATAACCTCTACCCCTCTCTGCAAGCCCTCATTTTGTAGCAAGCAAAGCAGAGTAAACCAAAGAAAGGAACAGAAGGTGGCCTGTGTCCTGTACTGCATCCAAGATAGCAAATTTACAGGCAAGTTAAAATTTCTTGCAAGTTAATCGTACAGTACAGAACACTGGCAACGTATTCATACACCATGGGATGTCCCCAAACAATGAATACAAAGGGCAGGCAACAGCTAAGCAAACAAAACTGTGCCAACAGAGCAGAATTGTTGAAATTGATCACCCAAACCGAAGGCTTGGAGCAACGGAATTGTGAAATTTTTCTGACAGCTGCAAGGGACATGAATCCTTTAGGAGAAAATTGACTAGATAGACTGTGGCTTTGATGCCCTGAGTTTTGAGAAGGGAAAGCAAAGGTGCCAAGACCTCTGTGAACAATCTGAGAGCAGAGGATAGGCTCACAAGGCAATGCGGCAAACTGTAAGTCGTCTACCACTGCAATGTGTAGAAGTCACTGATGATGCGGGTAAATGGGAACATCCAGATTGGCAACTTGGATGTCCATGGATACCATACTGTATATTCCTCTTTTCTCAGAAGCAATTACTGACCTTGTGGATTCCATGAACAATTTCAGCATTTTAAGAAATTTGTTGAAGGATTTTAAAGTAGAACTTTACCCACAACAACTTGATAAAAGTTTAGCAAGGAACATAAAATTCCGCATTAATAATTATGCTACCAAAATTAGTGTGTGCTGAAAACTGCCTTCAGCGTTGTTCTCGTTTCTTATGGTTGAAGGCTGTCATTTTGCTGATGCTCAGTGCCCCTGAGCAGCATAAAACGTTAAAGTCATCAACAGCCTCTACATTTTTGGTACAGTGCTGAAAAATAGAGCACAACTGAGCATGTGCATAGCACAGCGAGAGAGAATTCTCGGATTTTAACAAGTATAGGTATGTATTTTTAATGCTTTACGTAGCTATAGCTGCAAAAGGGGCCAGCCTAAAGTGATCTAGCAGGAATTAATTTTCTGGCTAAAGTTCCAGTTAAGCCCAGACTGGACCCCACTGGACATTGGTACCATGAACAAGTTTGAGTAGACTCTTTTCAATCTGTCTTGCAGAGGTAGACCCAAAGTGGTTCAGGGCATTCTGCAAATATAACTTATCGTGTTACGTTTTTGGCTGAATAGGAGGAAGAAAGTGGTGAGGTGGAGTTCTGAACTCTATCTTGTATCACATTGAAACTACTGATTGAACCCACAGGTCTCGGACATCCTTAACCTAGAGAAAGGCACACAGACATTCCCCAACTAATTATTAACTAATAAATTATTAAAAGTGCAACCTTTCCTTCTCTGTGAAGGAGGCTTTTGTGGATCAGGCCTTCTGCCAAAAAGAAGGGCTGAACTCAGGTAAAAAACCCGACAAAGCCTGGTTAAAAAAGCTGACAGGTGCTCTGTTTAGGAGACCTAGGCAATCCTGAGAAGGGCGTATTTGGGACCTTCCTCTGTGAAAGTAAAAAACTTTCCCACCTGTAACCTCTTTGATAAATTGGTTAAGTGCCTCAAAACAGGTACCTTCCTTCGAAGGGCATACGTGCGAGATGCCTTTATAGGCAGCTTTGGCTGTCCAGGCTTTGAGCCACAAGATCCTACACACGTGAATGGATATTAGAGACATTCTGCTAGAGCATCCTTACAAAAAAAGCACAGCATAAAGCAATTACTAGAGATGTTCTGAAACAGCACAATCCTGAAATACAGCATCATGCTGGTTGTTCATTATCCTAGTTCAGTTAGCTGTAGTAAGACATACTGAAATTGCAGCAGGAGCTGGTTGCAGGATTGGAGCTGCAAGATCAAAAAGAGCCTTTACACACATCTCAAATTTCCTACAGTACAGAAAGTTGTTTTAGGACAGAGATAGCGGGATTAACCACAGAAACAGCCAACCGCTTTGCAAACTCTTTTTCCACTCACTGAATAGTCAGGTTGCACAACACCAATGCATTTGCAGACAGAGGTAATAAGTTTTATAAAATTACCAAGCAAATTACCTAACGCTCCTTGTTTAATATTGTGACAATCAGGGGGAAAAGAAACCTTAAATCACCTTCTTCCAATACTGATTCTATATAGTCTTTGTTCACTTTTAAGTCTGCATCCTCTAGAACTGACATATTAGGATCACACTCTGGTTGAGAAACAGGAGTAGGAGAAGAGGTGGGGCGTTTTTGAGCCTAGATAAAGATAGCTGTATTAAGGCCATAACCTGTTCAACAAAAAGTGAAAGATGCCAAAAAAATATCTGCTTCCGTCAAATCAGCGACTTTTTGTGTACCTGAAATAAAGCCAGCATCGAATGTGGAGAATGGTGTTAAATCTGGGTCCCGCTCAGGTGCAAGGGACTTCTTGTCACTCTGAAGTTGAGCGTTGCTCAGACCGTTATCAGAATATAGTGTGAGAGATAAAGGAAGCATGTCCGTAAGGAGAGTGTGGTAACTCAGGAGCGGATTGCCCTGCAACAAATCCTCATAGTAAAAGGGTAGAAGGAAGCACCTGTGTAAATTATAAGGGCTCTAGGAGGATGTGCCATTAACGTGTGTGACCAGTGGTGTGATTTAACAACTGGTCAGCCACCTGAGACTGAGCAGTGAATGGTTACATTTTACCACTTGTTTGCACTAGGAGGTGAATACATTCCAAACACAGTCCTGTTTAAAACGTAAATAGTCAAAAACACCATCTTACCTGTCCACGATGCTGAGCTATACATAATATCCAGGTTTTGCCCGTCATGGTGGGCATGCCACCAAAGAGGCCTTCAGGAACCTGTATAGCACCCTGCGGCTGTTGCGACAAATGGCAAAGTAAGCGCCCATGGAAGATCCAGTGCCTGAGGCAAAATTGGTAGCCATCCCCACAGCATGAGTTCCAGATACAGTGCCCATGGTTTTAACAATGTTGCACTGATCCAGTTACACTGGTTCTATGTTAGCAATAGTATAGCCCAAACCCTATATTTTAACAGGAAAAGTAGGGGGTCGTCTTATACGCCGGAAAATACGGTAATATATCACAGCTTACCAAACAGATGTGGTGGCTGCATTTGTTTACGTTAAAGCTTTTTTTCCCCCTCTGTTTTCACCTGGTGATCTGTCCAGCAACACACCATTAGAGTGTATCCACTCTAGATAAAGGAACACTGAGGCACCTTTGGACAGCAGCATTTTTCATTTGGGGGAGAATGCACTAGCAAATTTAGATACACTAACCAATTTAAGCTGAACTCCAGCTAACACTTTATGTTCATTGTAAGCATACTTGTCAGTAGTAAACTGTTTAAGCCCTGTTACATCTGTTCTGTTAATAAAAAACAAAAAACTTACTGACCAGATCACCAGGTGAAAATAAAAGAAATAAAGCCTAAAAAAGAAAAAAACTACTGCAGCCACCACATTGGCAAAAGGAGAGGGGTCACTCACCTATGGACACTAGCAAAAAAACAAAAACAAAACTGGAACATTGTTATATGGGCACAACAAGAGGAAATTTCCAGCACTTTTTCCAGTATCCACTAACCTGAAGATTATAACCCATGGTGTAACAATCAACTCCTGTACTGTAAAAAAGTAAGTACAGGAGTTAATCACCACCCCCCCCCCCCCTTTCCCACCTGCTTTTACAGGTAAGGCTGAGGAGGGGGGAAGATACTAAACATGTTACAACCTAAATACGATTAAACCTTTCACTGCCAGAGCACAAGTTTAAAAAAATAATTTTAGTCCTGAACATTACATAAAACCACCAAACATATATTTTCTGAAAGCAGGGAATAAAATAGTTGTAGTTCCAATTTTTTATGTCACATGATATTACCCTATAAATTTCAGTAAAAAAAATACAAGCAAGTTATTTAAAGGGCACAAAAAAAAAAAAAAAAATTTGCAATAAATTACATTTTTTTTTTTTTGTAAAATATTAAAGATGACAGAGTAAATAGATATCCAGCTTGTCAAACCTTAAATTTGCATCCGCTCATGAAATGGCAGGTCTAAAGGGTAAAAAAATAAAAATAAATAATACATGTCCCGGGCGTCGGGCGATATAAATTCAACATCCCTGCTACTATAGCAAGTGTATTAGCCAGTATTGTAGGCAAGTGGGTAATTAAGCTCACAGCTGCAAGCTTGATACAGGGATGTTTTCAATTCATAACGCCGAAGCCCGGGACATGCAGTTCTGGGCGCCGGGCAGATAGGTTTTTTTTCACCTGTCAGGTAGAAGCATTCAGGCGCTGCTGCCCGATTGCTTCCACACAGCCCACTATGTCGACAGCTTCCGCAAACCCCCCCCCCCATGTCTCCTGGGCTCCGCCTGCCCATCTGCGGGCCTGGGACCAGTCAGTGGGTGCCGGAGGGTGTAGGGGAGGGGGGGAAGAGTGGACACATCTGCTTCCCTCACCTTATTGTCCTAAGTCAGAAGTGATGTGACATCACTTCTGGGTCCCCATTGACAGGTTCCCAGCCATGTGCACTGCATTACATTCAGTGGAGCACAGGGGAGGCATGCATGTCTCAAAAAAAAAAAAAAAAAAAAAAAAAAAAAGAGAACCAGTCACCAAAAAATAAAAATATTGCACAGGGGACTTTTTTGTCCCCTATGTGATGGGGGGGGGGAAAAAAATTAAATAAATAAAATTTACACCCAAGCATATAACCCCAGATGCCCCAGCCCCCAAATTTTTCAAGGCCTCCCACCCCCACATATGTACAAGCACAAATGTAAAAGTATGTGCTGGGGCACCTACGCATGAAAACGACGATTGCGATACATATGTTACATATTGCTGTGCACGACAGAATGAGGGCAATAATTCTAGCACCAGACCTTCTCCGTAACATTAAACTGATGACCTGTAAGGGCATTAAAAGCGTCACTTATAGAAAATACATGGTACTAAAGTTTGTTTCCATTTCACGAGTGCATGCAAATTTAAGGTTTGACATGTTGGATATCTATTTACTCTATGCAACCTCGTCTTTTAGATTTTACCAAAAAAATGGATAGTTTATTGATTATTGTGCCTTTGTGATAATATGACAACAAAATTGGAACTACTGCTATTTTGTTGTCTAGGGTCTATGCATTCAGAAAATATATGTTTGGGGGTTTTGTGTAATCTTCAGGCCTTAAATTATAATTTTTTTTAAACGTGTGCAAAAAAAAAAAAAAAAAAACGCAAAAACAGCTCTGGCAGTGAAAGGGATAAAGGATAAGCACGACGCTCCCCTTTCCTGACAAGCACCCAACTACTTTTGCAATTACCTTTTGAGGCTTTCCCTCCTTATGGAGGGTGTCAATGATGGTTTTCTGCACAACTGCCAGGTCAGCAGTCTTTCCCATGATTGTGATTCCTACTGAACCAGACTGAGAGACCATTTAAAGGCTCAGGAACCCTTTGCAGGTGTTATTGCTTAATTAGCTGATTAGAGTGGGACACTTTGAGCCTAGAATATTGCACCTTTTCACAATATTCTATTCACAATTATGACAAATCACAGCTTGAACTATCTTGCTTTGTATGTCATGAGTCTACCTCATACATTAGTTTCAACTTTTAAGTTGCATTAATATATACACATTATATATATGTATATATACACACACACACATTATATATATATATATATATATATATATATATACAGTATATACACACACACACACACACACACACACATATATATATATACATACACACACACATATATACACACACACACATATACACACATACATACACACACACACACATACATACCTACACACATATACATACACACACACACCTCATACCCTTCTCTGGGTTTCTACATTACATACACATACATACATACATATACACACAGACTGGCTATTCTGAGCAGTACAAGGTTGGGAGAAACCCAGAGAAGGGTGTGAGGTCAACCAGAGTGGGAAAGGAGAGCATCAATGTTTGAGACTATGGTCTGAGAAAGTTATACTCCCCTAGGTGGATGCAGAATCAGTCCGATGTTTCATTTGTCCCCTGCTAGCTCTGCAGTAAAAATTGACTGATCAAACACTACAGACCTTTCAGTTCTCCCCCTCCGCTCTGAGCAGAGAGCCATGACTGTCAGTCTCTGGCTCTCTGCTCTGCCTCTCCAGAGCACTGGACTGCGAAGGGGGCAGGAGGAACTGGTTCAGGCTCTGAGTATTGCAAAGAGGCCGAGCCAGGTGCCGCTTCAGGCTTCTGGGTGGATCCTGACGATATAGTCAGGATCTTTTCAAACCCTGGACCGGCTGAGGGACATCAGTAGACCTTAGCCAGCTGATGGATGAAACCGTGTCACAGGAGTGCAGAACAAACTGAAGTTTGAATTACAAGGCAGGACATCTTTGCCTAATGTGGTGTAAATGTTAGACATTCCTCTCTCTTCTTTGTAAAGGAGTGGGGGCCTCGTTTCATGCAAAGAAGGTTTTTGTACATGTCCAATGGGCTTAGAGTTAAAGTGTCTGCCAGAAGGTGAAGGGCCTACAGTAATGACTTCCAGAGAGGACAAAAAGATTGTATCCGCAAGGTAGCGGGGCCCGCAGAATGGAGAAGCTAGACTGAAGATAAAGGGGTAGAAACGCTCTTCCCTCAGTAGTTGTCTCACTGTATTCCTCAAAGGAACTTTCAAAGAGGAGTGTACCGCAAAAGGTACCTCTCACTAGGGCATTCTGCTGACCATTCTTTAGGCCACAAGATTCTGTGCATATGCACAAAAAGTAGGGATTCAGGAGAACTGACTGATCACGTCCACAATGGTGTCTACACAAAATAGCAGTGCTGCAGACAAGGTTTGCCATCTTGCAGCAATATTAGCATCTATAAATCGGAGAAAAGTCACTAGGCCTAGTCCAGTTTGCAATGGTTTGGGCAATTGAAATAGTGGCAACTAGCCAGTTGCATGGTTGGGCCTGTTGAGGAAAAGATTCTCCAGACAACTACCAACTGAATCCTCAAAAGGAGGGAATGCCATCAATGTTAACAGTAGATTGATGACTGGATCCACAGTGAGAGCAGTACAACTCTTCTTGAACTCCCTTTCCATAGGTTACAAGGCATCAAAATTATCAGGAAGGATAAATAGCCTGAGTTGGGCTAATCATTAAATGGATACGCTACAGCAGTCAGCATCCAACATACAATCTGAAAATGAAGTGCACTAAGCAGTTCAGAATTTAACATCTGAAGACAATCAGGGAAAGGAGAAGAGCATTTATGGGTGTTCGTACCCCGTGATTACAGAAGTGACAGCAGCCTTTGGAATAAATCAGACATAGTTGCAGAAAATTCTGCTTTAGTCAGACAAGCCACGTGTCGTATATCTGTAAAAATATTTGTGGTGGAGGTTGACTCACTAGTGTGAGATGCACCTTATTGCCTTCAAGTGGACTTTGTAATTTTTGTGGACATTTTATACATTGAGATCCTTGTGATTTGTTAGGTGGATTTTCTTTACACTATCTAGCATGGTGGTATTTTCTATATTCATTAAGCGTGACACATTGTCACTGATTTGCATGCTACGGTAAATACCGCCTAGTGTGCTTGCAGCTAATGTTCATACAAAATTTGTTTTGCCATTAGCATGGTTTCTCACTTTGTGTTGACTTTTATTCAACCGTCTGTGATGTAGCTGTATCCAAATCCATCCAGAGAGAACTGATGCCACCACATCACTGACAGTTGAATAAAAGTGCCCAGACGAGCATACGCTTTAGATCAGCTTTTTTTCATTTGTATTTCCCAGGGTAAACACACCCAATTGTAGATTAACCCATAATATGTGCCCTTCAAACCATGTGTGTGCTTCACACCATGGTGTGTCTTGAAGAATAAATGGACATATTGTAGTGTCTATTTGATATCCAGGGAGGAAAAAAAAAAAATCAAACAAGATATGTTTAGCCAGAAACCAGTACATAAAGATACAGAGATGATCTGTCTTACCTTGTCCACATCACTGGTCCCATTCAGGGTACAGGCTTTCCCTGTCATGGTAGGCATACCCCCGAAGCGGTCGTCAGGGTGCCAATGGACAATGGACCTGTAAAGAACCATGTAGCTAACCTGTACCAAGGTGAGCAAATACAGGATCCAGTGCCCACATGCAAACATTACAGGTCAGCCTCGCTGTTACAGAGTCCAGGCACAGTTCCAAAAAGGACATTGAAGATAATGAATTTGGAAACTGCTAGTAAGCCATAGCTAGCAAGTCTTACTAGAAGTGTTGGTCAAAGAAGGAAGGAAAACCAGTAAAAAGTAGAAAACATTTCTTCCCCAAGTGGAACCTTATGTAGTGGACGAGATTACATGGGTACACAGAGGGTGGTGTTCCCAGCCAAGCTTTTGGCAGTGTCCAATCTGAAGGTAGAGGAATATAAACTGTGGTCTACGATTACAGCTTCTGTGTCCTGTACTGTACGATTAAGATACAAAATAGCCTGTGTGTACATCCAAGTGCATAGTAAATTCTGTCAGCAAACAATTGCATACAATGTGCCAACATAAGCACATATTTGTTAGTAAATCAATCCCATAATCTAAAAAGATAACTGGATATTGTAAAGGAAGAACAAAGAAGAAATGGAAAAAAAAAAAAAAAAAGAGAAAAAAAAAAAAAAGGACTGCAACATACAACATGACCTCTGCAACAATTAGTACAGAGAGGTTGTCTCCTGCATCACTTCATGGGATCATAAGAGCCAGACACAGATACAATGACACATTGCTTCATAGCAACGGGCAGGATCACATTATGACAGGTGGAAAAGGGGAACTGTCATAGTGTTGTAATTAAAGGTTTTCAGAGATCTGTTGTAGCAAATTCCACCACTGCATATCTAACACACCACAAACAGAGGTTTGGGGTAAGGCTGCAAGACCAACCCTCCATGGAGATTTTATCCAGATCTGAGCCGAGGGCTCCCTCTGGCAGAGGCATCATAATTCTCTCTCCAGTGTGAGAACCAGAAGCGATGTTCAGGACCTCCGTCTCTGATGTTTCCTCTGTGGGGAGGGGAGGCCAGGTAAATAAACTATATCCAAAGCTCAGTAAGAAGACACTAGCAAAACCCAAACCACAGAATCAGAGCAGATTAAACTTGGTAATAAGTCAAATTAGAGTTAAAAAGGAGCACAGCATAAATACAGCTTAATGTTGAGCAATATTAAGCACATCACAATATTATTTTACCAACACAAATAAACACGATCTAGGGTGTTACATGAACTAAAAATTATTATACTGTTACCAGCATGTATACTACTCTAAAAAAAAAAAAAGTTAAATGATTTTCATAGAACAGTTTTTTACACTCACACACAGAAAACAAGCAAGCAATCAAAATACAGTACAATATCAGCACAAAGTTATACACAGATTAAAAACAATCATATCACAATACTTGTTATTGCCACAAGCAAATCACTGTTTTTAGTGGATTAAAGAGCAGCTTTAAAGAAGAACTCTGACCAGAAGGCATTTTATATCCCCCAGAGGACCATGTACACATAGCATTTGCCCCCATTAAAACTAATGCTGTGGGTTTGATATAAAATGCCATTTTTATTATTGTCCGTGCAAACTTCAACGCCACCCCAGGAAGAAGAAAAAATGATGGGTGTTCCTTTGGGACAGGCAAAGGTAGCACTGGAGCCACAACCCCCCAATTCTGCAGTCCTCTCTGCCATGCATCCGTATGCCTACTCTGCTCCATTTGTACAAATAAAAGGCTGAGCACACAACCTCCCATAACAGCCCCCCTCCTATTCTTGCAGTCATGATTCCTCTGCTACTTTTCAAAGACTGCCCCGGATCCAGGTGCTGCTAGATAAAAGAAATCTGCCTGCCAATCTGCTATCCCTGAAGTGTACACACCTGAAAAGACTGGAGTATGAAGTTCTGCTCAGAACAGGACCTGGTCTACATAGCATATGTGACTATGTCACTGTACAGCAGCACAACTCTATAGAGTGACAAGAATGAAGTGTCACTTTGTTCACTTTAAATAAAGTGGAGTAAAAAAAAAAAATGGGAACCATGTGATGCAATGAAACATGCATCACAACACCACCTACCACTGGCTCACTGCAGCCAGAACTAACAGCTATCGCATACTAAACTAGGATTTAGTGTGCGGTAGCTGACGGGGCAGTGTGAGCAAGGAGGGGAGGGGGGTTTACCTTTCAAGTGGATCATCAAAAAGATGGACAGGAAGGACTTCACTGGCTCCACAGCAGAATTCCACAGCCGCAAAGCTATGGACAACCTGGTTTTTAGTGACAAACTAATCAGTATATCCAAAGAACAGGTTGACTTGTTCCATGATGACAGACAGTTGATTTGCAGAGTTCTGGAGAGAAAGTGGGCAAAGAATGCTGCCTTCAAGCCTGGGACTCTAGGCAAAGTGCAGAGTTGAAGGACTCCTGGATTGGAAAATTTGAATCCACAACCAGAGAGTCTGATGTTTCTACTGTGGAAGAACTACTACTTCTGGCCTGAGCAGTGTCCAGAAGTAGACCCTTGCAGCAGCCTCGCAGCACCGCTCAAAGCCAGACAGTGCAGAGTTACCCAACCAGTACAAAGAAAGTGGGAGCTATTGTCTCAACACAATACAGGAATGTAAATGTGCAAAGGAGGATGGACACCGCTCAGACCAGGCCAATAAAGTCGATATCAGTGTTAGCCTCAGCCACCACTCCAGCCATGCATTAACTCCCATTACTCTCTCCTAAATGAAAAAAATACATATTCCTATAGTTCTACTTTCACAAACGAGGAAAGCTTGTCTGAGTATTTGGCACACTGTCAGATTGACACATTGTGGGTGAACAGGGAAGCAAGCTTGGGGGTCTTGATGGGGAGGTTGAGAGAATGGATGAATGCAATGGACATTTCTTAACAGACAGGTTGGGGGAAAGACTGAACAGTTTGTACCTTAGGATTTTGCCACTGAGGGAGTTGGGTGTTCTAGCCACCAACAGCATCCTTGACAAAATCTCAAGAATCAATCCGAAGAGATTTTGTCCCCTGACTGCTATGCAGATTAGACATTTATTACACAACGGTTCCACAGTCCAGCACTTTAGCCAAAGCATAGTACACATATGTACCAACATTAGACACATGCGGAAAATGAGACAAGACTTCCAGCAAACCATCATAACTGCTCACAGACATCTGCTCAAGAAGCATGGGATCATCTGCCACAGTGTGCTAGAGGGATTTTTGATCAGCCAGACGTGGCTTGACAAAGCAAAATCACAGCCAGGATAAAGTGAAGGGCAGCACACAGACCATTCACGAAAGTGTTTCCACCGCTTATAGGTTGGGAACTTCCTTTACCGGAATAATAAGCACCTTGTTAGTTAATGCGGGACATGAGTGGCTCCATAGAGAGAATGGAAAACTTGCGTGCAAAATCTTAACCAAAATGGATACAAGCCTAATAAGAGCTTGAGAGGAGAAAATTAATCGGGATGCTTTCAATCTTAACAGAGAAATACATTTAATAGCAGGTGCAGAGTGAAAGTTTTTGTGGCCTAAGGTGTTTTAAACAAACTAAGGCAAGAGACAGCACTGTAGAAGTAACAGGCTGATTATCTAGTTTCAGTGGTGCGAACTGCACCAAGGGCCTTGGTGGCTTCTGAGACATCAGCCACAGGCAAATCAGATATAAAATTTGCAGGAAAGAGCACAGGAGAACACTCGTGGCCTTTGCTATCTGATTGAGCAAACAACTGAGTGATTTGGGCCATAAAGTCTTGAATAACCATGGCAAAGATCTCAACTGAAAGGGCAGAGGCGGCAGCCACACCTGACAGAGTTAAAGGATGGAACAAAAGCAGAGGGCAACATTATTTCAGACTTTAGACCTGTTTGTAGACGTAAGATGGGGCATAATTGGTACGCAGACTGTCCCCCTTAAAATCAGACATATTTGGGCCACATGGAAGTAAGGCAAGAGGCAAAACCCTGGGTACCCATAAAACAAGAATGACTGGTAATAGGGGAGAGTCAGATGGCTGGGAGAGACCAAAGGGCAATAGGAATGAACTGAAGGTCCATATGACTCTTGCAAACAAGAGCAGCTTGGACTGTGGAAAAGTTTCTTTCCACAAGTCTTGGACGTGGAAAGCTCTCTGAAGCTTTTACCAGAACAGTCTGAAAACCACCTCATGCAAACCACAGTTCCCAAAGGTCACTTCCAGGCTATCCCACCAATCAGTGTGGTCTGGACTGTTGGGTAGCTGCCATCAAGGAGATAAAGCTCTAGCAGCAAATTAGAGAATAGCCATGACTGAAAGAGAAGGAAAAAAAAAAGAAAACATGAGGAGAAAAAAATCCTCCTACCACACTATGGAAAAAAAAAAAAAGGCATGCTGGATGGTAGGAGAGGCTATCCTTAGCTGGCCTACAGTTTATTTGCCAGTGTCTAATTCCCCTGTTGATGTCAGTATAACCCAAAAGGTTTTAGCCATCCCATGTCTCTCCATGGACCAAAAAAAAAAAAAAAAAAAAAACTTTGGGATAGCAGAACTAGTGGACTTCATGTTTAACAGCCAAATCTACTTTAATTTTTGGATAGAACTGTAAAAAGCAAAAAGCAGCTGTTCTTATTTCAGTGTGTGATCCTACTGAGATTTTCTTGTTGCTTGTCCCAGTGACACTGAAATGGAGAAGTGGAGAAGGAGGGGTTGCTATGAGAATAATTTATTTACAGAATCAATTCACCTTTAGGGAAAATAAAATGCACATATTTTTGCAGAAAAGTATATTTATTATTTTTACCTCCCTGAAGCCTGCAGAGCATGGCAACCGCAATCAGTGGAGGTGCTGGAGAATGTTACACTCCAAATATTAGTGTAACATGCTTAAAAAAATTAACTTAGCCTTAAAAAACAAAAAAAACAAAAAACACACCACACCCCATAAAAGTTTTAATTCTTCATCACTTTACGAAATGTGTTTTGTTTGCCTCTCCAGCAGTTCCTACCTTGTCAGGTACCTAGTGGATATGTTCCCAAAATAGACACAAGGGGGAAATAAAAACCCATCAAAAACTCTAAGCCATTGCCCACTCTATCCAAGTCAAGATAAAGGCTTTGGCTAAAGCTGGCCTTCCAAATAAACCTGCAAGTAATGTAAGTCAAGAGAAGAAGCCAATATAAACCTATCACAAAGCAATGTTTCCCTTCAACATCACCCAAAGCACCATCTGAGGACTCTGAAATTCATGTTAGTGGAATATGTACATGTCCCCTAACCTCTATACACCAAATCAAAACCCAGGACCTAAGCAACCAAATCAGCAGGCTAGCCAAATTTTCCACAATCAGTAGATCTACATATATGTAAGTTGCTCTTAATATATGCAGTGTAGGTGGCCAGTGGGCAGCACTAGAGACATAAAAGCTGCCAATGACAGTGTGGGGTTGACTCACTAAACCTGGAGCACCCACAATCTGGTGCAGCTACGCATGGTAACCAATCAACTTCTAACGTCAGCTTATTCAATGAAATGGGCAATAAAACCTGGAAGCAGACAGGTTTTTATTCAGAACTGCACCAAATTCTGCACCTGTTTCAGTAAATCAAACACTATGTGTTACAAGATGTTGTTAGTTTAGCTATGCAGAGTTTGCCACAAGTTTACCTTATGGCCAAAATACAGTACTTTTAGCCTAGCTCATATTATTTAAAAAAAAAAAAAAATCTTTTATTAGATTAATTGAGCAGGTCTTCAAGAATGTTAAAGAGTACTTTTCCTAACCTGGATTTTCTGTTTTTGTTTCATTGCTGTCTGAATCTTCACGAGGCAATGCAGAGTTTGAAGCAGGTGGTGCAGCATCAGCTAGCCAAAAAAACAAGGGAAAAGTTTCAAATGTACAATTTTGTAACCTCAACAAAATAGGTTAGCTTAAAAAGAGAGACTGTATAAATATGCTAAAGAAAACAGGCGGCGGTAAAACCCGAAGGTCAAAGCCTTCCTGTGCCCATTCTCTGCAATATCATTGCACAGAACAGGTATTAGTGCACAGAACAGGTATTGCCTCCCTTTAAGGTGGTTATCACGGACCATATTTGGAGTTGTTTTTACAGAGCATATGCTTGTTCTGGGTCACTGAAAAAAAAAGAAAAAAAAAAAAAACAAAACTTGAATCAGGTGAGCAACTAAAGTTTTTAGAAGATGATTGCAATGCCATATTTCTCTTTAATACAGGTTTCACAAAGTACACATTCACACCAGAAAGTGGTGCAAGAAACCCGCATTCCTTGCATGTTTCCTAGTGTTCAAAACGCACTGTAGTTGCGAACTGCATCATGTGTCAATGTTAATGACACAACAAATGTAGGTCACAAACACAATATGTTTGGCTACACTGAGTTTCAGGTTACAGAAGTACCATGAAATCCAGTTGCAGTGCGTATTTTCAGTAGCGTATGCACTACTTTTGGTGCCGTCCAGTGCAACTCACCCCATTCAAAATGAATGGGCTCAAATAGAACCGCATGTAAATCACACAGGAATGCGTAGCACGCTCCTGTGTGATTGCTGGTGTGAACCGGCCCTTAAGGTGATTGTATTATGAATAGTTGTAACTGTGTTTAAGGTTCTAGTGGAAGCAATGTATTATGAGGAGACCCCTTATTAGTATAAAATATGCTAAAGAGAACCTATGACAAAACACTTTAAAGAAGGATCTCACAATATACTACTTCTGGGGCTGCAAAATGAAACCTAGGCACTGAGTAACTGCCCCAAATTTTCCAAATGGGAATAGCTGCTCCCATGGCAACTGACGTAGAGCACAGCCATAGCGTTCTGCTTGCACAGATTGAGTGTCCTTGAAGAAGGTGGGTCCACTAATACAGAGCCATCCTTGTTGCTCTGAGCTCAAGGATGTTGAATGGGAGCTTGGGTGAATTGAAACACTCCTCCCTAGTCTGAAAGACTAGCATTTGTCACCATCACTTTCCAGTGATACGGCAGAAACAACCTCCCCATTGTCAAGTTTGGGTTGGAGATCCAAAAAGCTAGGAAGTGCCTTGTTTGGCGGGACTGGACCATAGGAAGATCCAAGGAAGCTTGTTTCATGCCAACAAGATGTTGCACTGCAAAAGGTCTCAATGAAATTGAGCACAAGAGACCACCATAAGAACCAGAACTCTTAAGGAGAATCACAGAAATGAGTCTCTGATCTGAAGCCCCAAGTGTGAGCTAGTAGAGAGAGAGCAGTTTTTTTCCCCGGAAAGAAAACTTGTTTGGGCTGTGTCTACAATTAAACCCAAGTACTCCAAATAAAGACAGGGTAGGAGAGTAGATATTTGGAAGTTTATCACTCAACCGAAAGCTTGAAGCACAGGAATTGTCCTTTGGAGATAGTAGATAACAGAGTCCTTCAGAAGGTTGTCTAGATAACCTGTGACCTGGAAGCCCTGAGTTCTTAGAAGGGCAAGAAGTGCAGGGGCTTTTCCGTGTCTGCCTTTTCCTGGGCGGGCATATCAAGATCAGACTCCGAGACAGTGGAACTAGAGAAGGAGCTTGGCATTTTTGAGCACTGGACAATGATGGCTGTAGTAAAGCCCTTAGTTGTCCAAAGAATTGTGGCATATTTGCAGACAAGTCTATCTTAACTAGGTAGGCCCGCTTGTTACACGCCGGGGAAAAGCTAAAATGAGATGCAGAGAGAATAGTTTTAAAATTGGGTCCTTCTCCAGCGCAGCTAAGCCTTGTCATTATAAGATTGAGTGTTGTGCAGAACTTTGAAAGAGTGAAAATTTGCCTGTGCTTTTGCCGTGGCTTTTTTTCTCCATGGTCTCCTCCACTGCTACAGGTTAGGGCATTACCTTTTTGGGGTACTCATGGAGTAGGATGAATAAATGAGGTAAGTGTGTCCTAAAAGGAGAATGCAGCAACCTGAGGGCAGACCACCCTTTAGCAAAGTTCTTGTGGCAAAGGGTGGGAGGAGGCACCCAAGTAGCATATAAGGGGCTCCATATAAGGTGGCAGTAAAGTTTGTGAAGCAAGCAATGGTGTGATGTAAGGCCTGGTAATCCACTTGAGACAGGCTCTGAGTGCCTGAATTTTAATGCCAAGTTTGAACAGTTTACACTGTAAAAGTGAACCGATTTAAAACAGAACCTCGACTTCCTGATAGTAAAACAAATGAATGCATACCTTTTAGGATTCTGGGAACTCGGTAACTGTCAAATACAAGGTGCCCCTGTCCACATCCCTGATCCCTTATATAGAAGTCAGACATAGTTGGTATACTCTTGGAAGGATCTTCAGGGTGCACAGAAATGGGACCACAGTCATGACCCTGTGGCTACCTACGCGCAATGTCCAAAGTGCCTAGGTGAGCACCCATGTAGGACCCAATGTTCAAAAGCAACTTTAAAAGGACATTCCTGTTGTGTGGAGTACAGGTACAGTTCCAGAGGTTTTAACAGGGTTGGACCGAACCAGATGCACGGTTTCTATGGTTTTATTAGGAGACAGTGGAGAGTTCATCTGGTGATCTGGCCAGTAAGTCCGTTTTTCAACACAGCTCTCTTGCAGTTACAAGGATGAGACCGACCATTTAACACTGGCAGGGGCACTTAAAATGAACAGCTTTATTAATATAAAACCTTTATCACAAAAGGAAAAACTACTTGTTGTAACTGATTTTAAAGTGTTAGCTGGAGTTCAGCTTCAATTTATCAGCATATTTAAATCTACTAGTACTTCTAACACTCCCCTCCACCCAGATTGCCAATGCTATCCAAATCTGCGCATTCATGCAGAGTGGTGTCTGTATAATACAGGAGATGTTTTGGTTTTATTACTGCTTTAACTGAAGAATTGATTGAAGAATCCAAACTGAAAATAATAAATGAGTTAAAAAAAAAAAAAGTGTGATTTTTCTGTAAGGGAGAATAGGTCCATTACCATAACCCCTTGACGCCGACGTAACACAAATGTTCGGCCTCACAGAACTGGGCTTTTTTCCGTGGGGCCGCATATTTGCGTACCTGTCTTTCTGCTGGGAGCGTGCAGCACGGCACACTCCCAGTACAAAGACCACGGTGTCACAGAGCACCGGGTTCCATTCTACCGATCAGGACCTTGGACTCCTGATTCTGGGTCACATGATTGCTGTGATAGCCTCTAATTGGCTATCACAGTGATCAGTCACTGTACAGCTCGGCCCCGTTGGTTTTTTATTTTCTATGAATGGAGGCGAGAGATACATTGTATCTCTCTAACTATTGGCATAGAGGGGGGGAAAAAAATGTTAGAAAAAAAAAAAAAACTATTAAATAATAGAAATAAAAATACCTAGATCAAGGTTTGATCCAGGGCTGTGGAGTCGGAGTCGTGGAGTCGGAGGAAATTTTGGGTACCTGGAGTCGGAGTCGGCAAACAATGCTCCGACTCCGAATAAATTTTGATTGGAATTAAAAAAAAAAAGCAAGTTTAAATGTCCCAATTCACAAAAAGTTATAATTAATGACTTCTCTACTGTAAGAATAAAGACCAATGCATGCAGTGCCTCACGTAACAGCAAAACGAACACGTTAAGTGACCGTGAAGAAGCATGCTTTTCATGTGCTTCACTATATGGCACGCAACGCACAATTAGGAGCGGCAATACTTATACTTTCCATAGTGTTTTACAGATTTTGTTTTTGGTTCATATAGATAAGCTTTGTTTTTGTTCTAAAACAACCAAATAATGTGGTTTGTATTTTTGGACTGGTAAAGTTCCTGTTCCTGATGTTTATGCCTGCTGCTACTATCCAGCCACTTGATTAATTAATAAAAAAAAATTAATAAAACTTTGTTGTTTTCATTGTGTTTGTCTTTTGCTTAAACTGTTCAATACAGTAGACTGTTGGCTTCCCAGCCAGTAGTCCTGTGGTAATGACATGTATGTTGCCTTTCTTTCCTTCAAGGAATGTATAAAATACATTCGCATATTAATACAGAGGAGTCAGAGTCGGAAATACAAAACTGAGGCGTCGGAGACGGAACATTTATCTACAGACTCCACAGCCCTGGTTTGATCTAGTTCAGTGCCAGGGTGTTTGGGTCAAGGTCATGGTCAAAGGTCAAAATGTCAGGATTTTTAAAGAGATTCGGTATCAGTGTCAGTTACCGTCAATGTGTTTTAGGTAAAAAAAAAACACCAAAATATGCACTATTGTTTCTGGGCTGTACTACGGGTACAAATAACACACATATATGGTATCGCTGCGAACGTCAAGAGCTGGAGAATTTATTTTGGGTTGTTATTTGGTGGTATGTTATAGTAGTAACAAGAAACACACAGCTAAATTAAAAAAAAAATTATATTTTTTTACTATTTTGGGCCAGTTTTCCTTTGATAATTGGGGGGGGGGGGGGGGGGGATCAGGAGATATCCATTACCATTTACCACCAAATGAAAGCCCAATTTGTCCTGAACAAAACAAGGTATAATTCACCTGGATGTACAAAGTAGTTGTGATGATAGGTACGGTTTTACTAACACATGTCAAAGTTGCAGAACTGTGCTTAGGCATTTAGATTTGTTTTACCCTTAGGCGTCAAGGGGTTAAGAACTACTGAAAAACTGAGGACAAACTGAGTGGGGTAGGGCTATGGGGGGACAACCAAAAGCTTGCCAGTGTCCAATCACCTGAAGTTACCAGCCTATAACTCAGTCTAAATATTCATCCTCTTTCTTGTACTGTACAATTAAGATATGACTAAGTAGTAGAGCAGGGGCCACAAAAAGCGTAATAATCAATGCACTGGAAAGATGGGTGAATTACAGATAAGCATCTTTGATGTCCACTGAATGCCTCCTTAGGGTTAGGGAACAATGAAGAAATTGGAGAAAACCCTGAAATTGTTATGGGACAGGGGCAATGATATTTGATATAGATCAAATGTTTTCTTACACAAGGGTTCCACAGTCAAGCCCTTTAGCAAACTGCCTTACGTATATTCATTGAAATGAGACATGCAAAAAAAGAGATGGGTGGCTTCCAGCCCTGTCACATCTGAAAATTAACAAAGACATCTGCTCCACATGTTCTAGCTAATACTCTACTTTAAGAGAGGTGTACACCATATCACTTAGAGCCAAAACAGTCTCCTCTTATTTAAGAGTGATAGCAGTAGACTGCAACACCTCAGTCTACTGCTGGTGTCTCACAACCTGCCAAGGCCACAGGCAAATCAGATAGAGAATAAGCAGGCGAGGATAAGAAGGCATGCTTGTGGGCCCTGCAATCAAAGTTTGCACATTACTTCGTAACTTGGGTCAAAGTCTTGCATGACTGCAGAAAAAGCTGGGAGTGAAGATAATGCAGCCAAACCCCATGGAGCCAAAGAGGACTCCAAAGACAGAATAGAGTATAAAAGCAGAGGATAACATGAGTCTGGGCTGCAGACAATGGCATGAACAGTAGATGTGCTGCAAGAACCACTAGTGTGTGAGCTGAGGGCACTTGTCATTGTCCAATCCTCACATGGGTGGTAATATAACCCAGAGTTTAAAGACTTTTTGTGTTCCACAATGAACCAGAAAACTAGAAAGTGGTAAGCAACAGAGGCCCACATATTCTCTTCTTCTGAGCTTCCTGGAAAACAACCCTGCCACAAGAGAAACAAATTAGCAGCCTCTGCTAAACTCCTTTAGGTCTTAAACTTAGGTCATTACCAGACATAATGTGCATCAACAAACTGCAACTTTGCATGCCTTCTTACCTGTGCCTGGCTGAGCGGGTTGTAAACTCTGAGCTGTCGAAATGGATGCTGGACACTGTATGCTCTGCACACTTTTTGTCTTCTGAGGCACAGGCCGAGCAGCAAGAAGGGCTTGTTTGCTTAGTTCCATCAATTCCTTACCGAAAAAGGCCTCCTATTAGGTATGTAAAAAAAAAAGAAAAAAAACATTTTGAAAAAAACAACAAAACAAAAACATACATACATACATACATATCTCCATGAGGATGCATTTATAAAACTTTAACATTCTTATATGAAACCCCTATACAAGGAGGAGACCATCAGCTGCCACAAATATCATCAATGAACACAACTGTTTAACTATAGCAATTGCAACTTCAGCCCTCAGCTACTCCTTTATTGCAATGAGGGTTTTTTTTTTTTTTCCTGGTACCCTACAGTCTGCAATGGTAAAAGTGGTCATAAACATAAAAATTCCAGTCAAGACTGTACAAGGTACCAAACTACATTTTGATGGTCAAGATAAAGAAGCAGATGGCTCATATTGTTACAGAATACAGTAGCTATGTTCTCATCCCAACTTATTTCTGGATAATTTATGAGCGTGATGAAGAATTTTTAAGAAAACAAAACAGTATCTAAAACACCCTGAATTAATCTTAAATTAAATGTCTTTAGTACGCTTAATGCTGTGTGCTTGGTTCTGTCTTCAGATATTTTTGGAATGGACAAGATAAATGCTCTGTGTTACAAACTGAGCTACCACTAATATATAACCATGGAGAGGTAACACACATACAGCAGTTTACCTGAAGGTATGCTGGGAACATGTCTTCAAGTTTGCTTTTTTTCCGCCCTCTTCGTTTCTTTTTCTCATCTACCTCTGTAGTTGCTGGCTCAGCAACAACTTCGATAGGTGTCTCTACTACTAGGTTTACCAGGTAAAAAAAAACAGGTTAATTCACAGGCTAAATGGTTTATAAAATTAAAGCTTTAAAATTAAAAAAAATTGAAAGAATCAAGGCAGAATGTAATAACAAATGAAATCAGTAGGGAACTCCATTAGAAAACAGCACAGAGGTTTATTAGAACGAAAAATTAAGTTTCTTGGTTAAACACATGTACTGTGTGGTGCCGTACCATCATCTGGATGAATCTGGTCTTGACCTTGGCTCTCACGGAAGGCTTCCAAGAAAGCTGCATGCCCTTTTTTTGACCGTGTATGGGTTTTTCTCTGTCTAATCATGAAGCCACCAATGCCTAAGAGGCAATCATATTAGTCATTTCTGTTCACAATCAATTGTAACTATACCATCTAAATAACTCAAAAGGTATGACTAATACCTGGCCTATATGGCTTTCTCTTCTTTTTTTTCACATCTTCTGAATCTTCATTTCCCTTCCCCGTCTCCATTTCCTTTCCACCTTCACGGTCAGGGCTGCCAGGAGGTTCTATCTTGATGTCACAGTCCATGGATTCGTTATTGCACCCTGAAATACACAAAATCTTAGACTAGAACAATAGTTTACTTAACGCAAAAAAAAGCAGTGAGCTAAAGTGAATGTAAACCCTAAAACTAAAAATCTTAAGTGTGGTTGCATGTATGTGTAAATTGTTGGCAATCAAATCATAATAACGGAATAAAGTACATTTCTATGTTTTTTTTATCTAGGACTCCTGCAAGTATTAGCAACATGCAATCCACTCCCTTTCGCAGGTGGACAACACTAAGATAGTCTCTTTGCGATTACCTGCAGTACTGTCAAGTCCTTTGTTCACATACAGTCAGTGGAACTACCACCACTGTAGTCACACTGCTGTCAGCCAAGTACAAACTCTGTTCACTCCACCTGCACCACCTCACCAGCATGACTGATGGCAGCTTACTGCTTTACCTGTCCTCAGTGATTAAATCAGCTAGAGGAGGGGTCAGCAAAAAGAGTGCCGAGATACCTGCCTGCATTTGAAAATAGATGGGCAAGGCTTCATGTATTATAATATATCCTGTTAAATCACGTGGCAATGCACCTACATCTATGATGGTGTGCAACTGTTTAAAGCAGACACAGGCTCAGCCAGAAACATACATGGTTGCTTTTTTTCTTTTTTTAAACTAAAATTTGGATTTTTGGGTTAACTGTAAAATCAATTTCTTGAAGTACATAACAAAAACACAGAGCAGCCTTAGTAAGCCACAGATCACAGCACAGAAGGGAGGGACCTCTGCGTCCAGTGATGTCGTTTAATAATCCTTACAGTGTTGTGCGCCACCTACAGGTGACTGGAAACTGGAAAAAGAAAAAAAGAAAAAACAAAAAGGACAGTAAGTCTCCTCTTAGGCATAATGCCTCCCCTGTAAGAAGGGCTTCAGTATTGTAGCAAGCCATAAATCACAATACAGAGTGGAGGGATCTCGGTGTCCACTGATGTACTCCATGAGGATAAGCCAAAAATAATTTTCTTTATTGTGCATCATAGGACACAGAGCAGCTTTAGTAATACTTACAAACAGGGATGTCCCAAAGCACTGAATAGGAGGGCAACATGGCCACAAGCCCCAAAAACAAACCAGACATGATAAAGAAGCTCATGCAGAAAGCTGCAAACATTGCAACCAAATGTAGTGTCCCCAGGGGCTTGAACAGCCACCTCTTAAAACTGTGCTAAAGTGTGAATTGAAGAGCAGGTAGCGGCTTTGCTAACTTGAGCTACTGAAGCTTGATGGACAGCCCAGGAAGCACATACACTCCTGGTACAATAAGCAGTCACCGAGCAAGGTGGAACCATTTTCAAACTGTAAGCTGAGAAATATTTGTTAGTTGTATGACCTTTCGTTGGTCCCCACGAAGAGACTGATTGTTGAAACATTGCATTCAGCTTCAGTTAATCCTGAGAGCATGAAGCACATCCACTGTGGTGAGCCTTGTCCCTAGGTGACTGAGTTATAGGACAAAAAGTAGTTAAAACCATGTCCAGGCTGAGTTGGTAGGCCAAAACCATCTTGGCCAAAAAAGACAGCAGAGCTCAAAAGAACCAACTTGTCATGGTGGAGGACCAAGAAAGGTCCACCAGTTACAAACCCTACCTGTCAAAATGATTGCAATGACAAACACAAACTTCTGCATCAAAAAACAAAAAAACAAAAACCACACAAAGGAAGTCTGCAATAGGCTCCAACATAGTTTTTCATACACCAATGAACGAAAAGCAAAGCGGCCACTGAAAATAGACTGCCGAGGCCAAAATCTGACCTTTGATCATACTTAAAGTGGAACTTTACCCTCAATCAACAATGACTATTTTAAATCCTTATGCTTCTAGCATTAGTAAATGGATAGAAAAGTATATTATATTTACTCGTTTTAAACTTTTTATTTTTTTTTATTTTCTTCAGTTACTTCCTGGTTTCTATACCTAGGCAAATTATGTCATACATCCCAGAAGTCTTCAGGAGGGGTTCTCTCAGCCAAGCACATCCTCCTGCCTGCATGGCTGAGCTAAGGGCAGATAAATTCTAGGAAGTAAATGCAAGATGAATCAGATGGCTACGACCAGAAATGCTATAGGGTGCAGGGGTGTGGAAATTAAATAAAAAAACAAAAAAAAAACAAACCAAAACTACTTGTTCAGGGACTAAATTGGGTTCCCAATCTACTTGTCCCTCATGACAATTTACTTGTCCTGACAAAAAAAAAAAAAAATCTAACCAAAGCCACATTTAAGTCTGAAGTGCTTTTATGAATGTCTGGGGCTTTTAAAAATGAAAGAAGCTTTATGGTGACTTAAACTGCACAATGTTAAAAACATTAAAAGTTTACCTCCTACTCGCCTCTCTTCCTGTCTCCAGCACCGCTCCTGGGGACTAGCAGTGAGGGAAGACCTTGCAGTGTGACAAGCACCAATTGGTTGCTCATCAGGAAAGGGGAGTGTTGGGCATTCTTAATGCTAAGATCTCATCGGAGCAAGTAAACAAGGTGCTGGCCCCAATGAGGGAAAAAAAAAAAAAAAAAGTTATTCCATCAGTTTACCCTCGCACATGGAAACACTTGGACGGAAACAATTGGGTGACAAAATTTATCCCAACATCATTTATCCCATGCCTTTATTTATCGATCATGTAAATGATGGCTAAGATATATTGACGATATCTTCCTTATTTTGGAAGGGGAAACATCTGTTTTTTACGAGTTTGTCAATCAGCTTAACAGCATCTTTCCCAGTATCATTTTCAACCCTGAGATATCTCCTGACAGCATTAATATATCTTGATGTGAGGATTACTAATAACCAGGGCACACTCCAGACGTGTTCTCAAAACCAACAGACAGGAATATCATACTACATTACCAGAGCGCAAATCCCAAGTATCTCCATGATAGCCTGCCTATTTCACAGTTCAAGAGGGTGTTACGCATTTGCTCCTGACAGGAATGACAGGATAGAACAACTTGAGGCCATGTATATAAAATTTGTGGAACAAGGTTATCCTACTCAAGTACTTGACCAGGCATTAGCCAGAGCTACAACAGATTTTGAAGGCAGCCCTAGGGCCACCAACAGGCCGCTACTTATACGTGGCTTAAATCAGGAATCTGAGCGTATTAAACAAGCAGTCATGCATAACATGAACATCGTTAGAGCTAATGACACTATCACCCGACTTAAAAACTCCATTATTGGTACATAAGCAAGGTAGAAACCTGCGTGACTTATTAGTTCAAGCAGACCCTAGGACCAAATACACTGTGTTGAAGTTATCAAAAGACAGGGTTGTTACAAACATTACAATTGTAATGTATGCAACTCATTGATCTGTGGGGAATATTTCACACATCCCCACAGTGGGAAACGTTACCAGATACAGGGTTACCTGAACTGTAACACTGATTATTGCATTTATATTCTGAAATGCCCCTGCTCAGCAATTCATGTGGGTAAAACAAATAGGTCCCTTTAAGTGTAGGTTAACACAGGAGTGAAAAAAAAACAGCTCTAGTCAAGAGTATCAAGGGTGAACCTATTGATTTGAGCAAACCCGTAGCAGTCCATTTTATTTCAGCAGGACACTAGGTATATGAATTGAGGGGGCATAACCATCAAACACGTCAGTTGATCGGCGAGAGGAGATTGTGACAACTTCCTCCTCCACTGTGAAGCTCATTAGATCCATACCCCTGACACAACACAACCAAGGGGACTTAATATTAATACATCATATTTGTGCTTTTTGGATAGCAGATGAACTTTGGTTAGGACGATTCCTCATGATTGAAGTGTATATAGCTTTGTAGATAACTTTTAGTTTCAATTTTTCACATTCGCAGTATTCACAGTGGTCTCTCTCTCTCTGCAAGCAGGTGAGCTGTGCCACTCCCTACACTTTTTTTTGTTTTGTTTCCGGTTTATTTTCCATTATGATTTATCTCCTCCCTTTTTCTTTATCTCATTTTATTTTTTAGCTTTATTTTTTCTAGTTTCATTTAGATTTTTTCATTTCCTTTTTCCCGCTATTGGTTTTTCGTTTCCAGCCTTGTTTCCATTTTTTAATCACTCCCTTTTCTTCCACTTCTCAACAGCTGCATTTACTGACCGATTATCATCGGTCTCAGGGCTGGGTTGCACTATGGAGACGCAGTCCAGATGCGTTTTTGATGCGCTCTAATGTTTTTTTTATGCATTTGAGTTTGCTTTCTCCCCTCTTTTTTTTCTTCAATTTAGATGGGGACGTGTGTTCCAGTGCGTTTTGGTGCGCTCCAGTACGTTTTTAGCCGCGTTCCAGTGCAGTTATGTGCGGAGGAGATGCGGCGTGTTCTACTTTTTTGTCTGTGGCTGGAACGCACTCGAACTGCAAGCACTGATGTTAACTATGACTGACAATCATGTAGCCTACTTTCTCTGCATTTTGATGCAGAGGAAAAGCAACTGAAACACATGTGGTGTGAACTAGCCCTCAATCTGCTTCCTTTCTGTTCTTTTTTTCTTCACAGCTCATCTCTGCAACCCTGCCCGCCCATTGGCTTGTGTGGTGCAGGAATCATGTGTTTCTATGACACTGGCGACCTGCTTCTGCCTCGTCCTGCCCGGTGTGGATGTCATAGGTTTCCATGATAACGGCAGCGGGTGCAGAAATGACTGAGCGCATGCGTGAGTAGTAAACTCGCATGGTGCATGCGCAGGTGACGTGTCACCATGACACTGTCAGCCACTATACCAATAGGACCCCCCTGTAGCTGTGTCCTCATTGCAGCTCACTTGACAATAGGAGAGACACCCCCATATCTCCAAGCAACAGCTTTTAGCTTCTCTCAGGGACATACATGCTGCTGATCTCTGTTTACATAAAACAGCACTGCTTTCAGCTGAACAATTACAAACTGAGTACTATGATACACATCTGACCACAATATTTATATCCTGGGGAATGGAGTTCATGCATATCTGATTATTGTTTTATGGTTTATTTATTTTCGCAGTTTATGTTTGTTTACATTTATTTGAATGCATTTTTAGAGGGAACATTACATCCTGGGGCGGGGCCAAGCTCATTTTACTTCACTGCGATTGGTGGATGGTTTTCTTAAATAGTTCTCCAGTTTCTGTCACAATTTGTCACATTCCTGATGAAGGGGTCCTGCGAGACTCTGAAACTTTGCCTTGCTGTAACTATGTGATCGTTAATTAAAACGTTTGGACCCATATTGGTGATCCTCAGTGTGCTGGTGACATTCTCCCTTCTGTTCGGTTCCAGCTGATGGTCGCTGCAGCAACCACTTCTACACAGCCATTTTTAACGCAGGAATGTGTGCATTTGGATTGTACACTTGCACCCTGAATGCTAAGATCTCAGCTGAATAAGTAAACAAGGTGTACCCTCAGTTTACCCTCGCACACGGAAACACTTGGGTGCTTGGATGGAAAAAATTGGGTGCCAAATCAGCCTCTGGTGTCCGAGCCATTAAAGGAGACTGTCACCTTTTAAAAAAAAATAAATTGACATTTTTTGCAGGTTTAAAAAAAAACAAATTTTTTTTTTTTTTTTTTTTAGGAGACTGAAGCATTGCATCAGCGATCAGAAGATTGCTGGTGCCATGCAGACTGTCAGTGTAATCTGTCTGCCCATACATAGTACAGGCAGGTAGTTTCACACCGACAGGAAGAATCAATGAACTACCACAGTGCTCAACAGCGCCGTGGTAGTTCATTGGGAACTACAAGCTGACATCCGCAAAGGATGTTGGTACTCATAGTGGATTCCATCACAGAACTCTGAATGGATGATGTGGTCATGTGGGTGGAGCTCGTGTGGGGGAATTCTCCGCGTAACACTGTCACACAGAGGCAGTGGATCGCCTGCAGGAGCAACATCATGTTACATGTTCCACCATAAAACTGGTGTAACATGTAACATGTTTCCAAAGGTGAACTTATCCTTTATCCCTTTTGCTGCCAGAGCCCCTTTAGCATTTTGTGCACACATACAATCATTTTAGGCCTGAAGGTTACATAAACATTATATATTTTCTGAATGCAGACATCCTAGAGAATAAAAGTGGCAGTTTAAAATTTTTCATCAAAATTCCAGTAAAAAGCACACTTAAGTTAATTTTAGGGCACAAAAAGCCAATAAATTGCCCATTTTGTTTCTTATATTATAAGAGATGAGGATATACCAAGTGAATACCCAACATGACAATTCTCAGTTTGCGTGCACTCATGAAATGGAGACAAACTTTAGTTCCCTTTATTTTTTTTTTTATAGGCAACACGTTTAAAGCCTCCTAAAGGTCATCAGTTTAATGGTACGGAGGAGGTCGATACAAATCGCGAATCCCTGAGGATTTTCAAAGTGATTTCTCAGAAAAATAAAGCATGTAGACATGGATGGACAGGCTTGCTTTGAATATTAAAAATTAGTTTAATAGCATTTTTGGTTTGTGGTGTTCACATGCAATATAGTTCTGTTTCAAGGCCTGCTGCATATCAACCCCCTTTTGGAGAAAAGCTAAGACACAGATCACAACATACTTGCAAGGATGAAAATTCCTAGCTTCACACCAAACAATATAAGATTTCCAGGTCCTGTGGTCAATCTTCCTCAAACTAGCCTTTCTAGCTGTTCAAAGAGCAGGAACAACAAAAACAGACTGCCCCATCTCTTAAGATGCTGGCTTGGATGGAAGATCGATCCATGCAACAGGAGGTAGGAAGGATCCAGAAGGACCCAAGGACTGTCCACTGACACTGTTCACAATGCCAGAATACCATGTTCTTCTGGGGCAAGCCAGGGCAATCATAACCACTGGTATTTCTGGCCTTCCCTAATCCATTAAGCTGGCACCCATCATCAGCACCTTCCAGGAGATGGGGAGAAAAAGCTTTTCCTTCTCCAGTGGCCGTAAATCATGCACCAGTCCAGAGACCAAAGAATGCTGGGGTGTAAAAAAACAAAACAAAAAAATCTGAGAGTTCAACAACTGCATCGTCCCATATCAACAGAACATTCCACTGCAGATGCCTGGAATAAAACTGAGCAAAAGGAAATGCCTTGTATGAGGCAAACCATTTTTCCCAAGATACTTGTGGTGCCAACATCGCCATTTGCTTTTGGAATCGTCAGAGATTTGACTAGAACCCACAGAACTTTTTGTCCTCTGTAACTGGCACACTTCCTCCCTAAGAAACATGAAGGTCAAGAGCTTGCAAAAGAGCCAATCTTTTTTGCGGATTCAAGGAAACATTTAAAAGCATGAACGTTAAAGTTGGAGCTTGTAGCTGTGAGCCACGGTACACTAAACCCACTTGTTTGCCATCTCCCCCTGCCAAATCTCCGCAAAAGCCTGCACACGACCCCTCATCCACACAAACGTGGGCTCCCCTTCATTGACGTGAAGACTTGGACACCAATTTTTCTGGTTTGGGAGCCCAGGACTTCTAAGAAACTGAGACTGAGGTTTCGACCCATAAGCAGCAAAAGTAATGTCTTTGAGTCGTGCCCTTGCCCTTCTTTCTAAGAGATAAAAGAGCTTTTGCTGCCCAAAATCTTCTGGATATACTTATCCAGGTCAAGTCTAAACAAATGTTCCCTGTCAGAAGGAAAACTTACCAGCATGTTCTTGCAGACTAGCAATTTAGCCAGAGAATCCTATGCATGTGCACTGACAAATAATTTGCTAAATGGAAAACTTCAAAAAACTTCGACAGCAAAACAGAGGGCACGAGAGAAATCCGCCAGGCTTTAGCCTAATTTGGTATTAACAGAGGCACCAACCTCTGGACAGACCTCTCGCTCCAACTTTAAGGATCTGGTAGACTCTGATCGCTGCAACCACTGGCTGAAAAGCTACATCCACCAAAGCAAAATATGCATTAAACAAGATTTTCAGGGATTTGTTAGTAGCATCCTTAAGAATGGAACATCATCCTCCAGTCATCTGATGTTCTTGTTAAGATTAGAGATTGCAACATCTACCAAGGGTATACTCCTCTTGGTGAATTTATCCTCCATGGAATATTGCTGACTAATATCTTTAGTGGAGCACACACCTTGTAAGGGTGGGTACAAAATATCATTAAACCATAGGAACACTATTTTTGTTCCCATGTTGAATAAAGCAAGGGAGGCTTATAACCCCTGTCAATGTTTTTTTTCACCGGGTCCTATTGCAGAGATTTTACTTAACTTCCTGTCCCATAGCCAAACAGGAAGTGAGGAAATCCCTGCAAAGTAAGGGAACTCCTTGGGGACCGCCAACTTATCAAAACTAGTGTCCCCATTGGAAGCTTTCCCCACTAACAACCCAAGATGTGGGCTTTTCTTTTACTTTCAATGATAACGGTAAACAGGACAAAGAGGGTGAATCTCCCTAACGGGGCCACAGATTGCAATAAAAACTGACAGGGGTTTCTAATACCTCCCCACTCTATCCAGAACTAAAAAAAAGTTTTGCCTTTACTTATAATTTAAGGTGAAGATGTATAGTGGATGAATAAGAATCTTGTGCCAGCCACGATGATCCCAGAGGTAAAAACTTTCTAATAAGAGGACTTGAGGACCATCAATTTCAGATCAATGCACACCACTTCCAAAAAGACAATGCACAAAGGCCTTCTGAGTCAAATCCGGACCCTGGGGTTCCGCAGACACAGAGTTTTAGGCCTCCCCATCTTCAGGTACCAAGTCGTATGCTTTTGCATTTTCCTCCAAAGTTCCTTTTGCAATTATGAGAGAGGAAGAGAGGGGGAACACCTATGCATTCAAGGTGCTGAGCCAGCAAGAAAGTCAGAAAGCTGTTGTAACATTGCCGCCAATGCAAACAAATCCTCCTTTGCAATGTAGGAACTGGAGGAAGGTGCCACAGAGCTTCCCGAAAGATGAATGGAGTCAGAGTCAAAAGGGACACATTGGCTCTCTGGGAAAAATTTAAATGGGGGCTGCGTAAAGGTTCCTTCCTAGCAGACGGAAGTACATGGACCCCAGTATCCCCCTCCTCTTTGTTTTCTATGAAACATATGACCTGCTCACTTTTACCAAGACCTTCGCTAACAATAGTAATCCTTAGCCAAAAGCGTACTGTGCGACTGCACAAGTGCACCGGCTACCCCTGGAAATGCTCCCACTAATCTGCCAGTGCCCCTACTGCCCCCAAGGGGGAGCGGACATGGCCCCTGAGAAGGAAACTTACTGAGCCCAGCTGCCTTAGAATAGTGCTTCCAGCTGAAGGTGGCCAGTGGCCTCCTGGGGTTACTGCGATGCTGCTGACAAGCCGCTGTTGTTGCTGCACTGCTCAGAGTGCTTGCCTCTGAAACAGCCACAAAGAGGTAACAATGACCAATGTAAAACTCTGCCCTATTTGTGACATCAGCACATGCATGGTTGGCCTCAACAAGGATGGGGAAAAGACTGCTCCTCACTGCCACTACAATGTGGCACTTGGAGGCACAGGAACAGAGAATCAGTGTAGTAGGAGAGAGGCAGCAGACAGGGCCAATAAAAGAAATTCAGGCATAAAAAAGAGCAGTGGACTATCTCAAACAGTGCAGCTGACCACCCACAAAGCTAAGTCAGCAAAAGCAGCACACTAAATACCAGCCCCAGGACTACTAGCCTTCAACCGCCCAAGAAAAGCAAGAGGCAATGGCTACCTGTGAGAACCAGCAGGGCAACCCAGGAACACTCACCAGTCAGCTGCAAGACCATCAGTGGGTCCAAGCTTTACCCATCAAAACGAATTGTGCTGCTAGAAAACACCTTATGTCATTGCGCAGGTTTCTGTAAATGCAGGGTCCAGTGCCAAAGAGTAACGTTATAGGCCATCCCGCATTGTGCACACTTTTTGTCCAGTGCATTGTCTGGGTACCATTCTGAGCAATCATAGCTGTAGGAATGAATACAGATGAAACCAATCCTGATCTCTGTTGGAACCATTGAGAATCTGGTAGAATTGTGCAGAGAGCTTCAAAGCAGTGACCATCAACTTTAAACACTGGTTATGCCGAAGTGGGGACTTCCTGCCAGCATCCAATCACTTTTAGGCGACGCATAACCCTGTTTGTAAGGATTCTTAAAGTGGCTTTGTGACCAGTGATGCATGATAAACAAAGAAGTTTTATATGGCACTCTACTGAATCAACTCAATGCAACAAACATACCTTCTACCTTCTGCTCTTCACACTCTGCATCATCTTTTCTTTCCTCAGATGCCCCATGCTCTGGACCATCCAAGAAAATCTCACCACCGGTACTTAGCCGAGAGCGCCTAGGTTTCTTTTTTTGGATGGGAGATAAGGTGAGGCTGCGCAGCAAAGCCATTCCAGCCTCTGTCAACCAAACGCCTTCAAATCGGAAATATTGAGGCTCTACATAAAAAGAGTAAACAGGTTTGAAAATTGCCAGAAACAAATTACACATTTTATGGAATAATGCTGCACAAAATTATAATTCCATATAAGCAAACATTACTTAGTACTTACCTGGCTCCTTAAACTTTACTGGGCTGGGTGGAAGGATTATAGGAGCTAGAGGAACATGTGCAAAAAAACAAAAACAAAAAAATAAAAACACATTTTTTAATATTTTTCTCCCACCACCATACAGTGCTGTACTAAATTATATATATATATATATATATATATATATATATATATATATATATATATACACACACACATATACACATATACATACACACACACACACACACACACACACACACAGTGAAACTCTAAAACATGATACGTACGAAGTGGTTTCACAATGAATGGTTGACAAGATGCACAGTCAAAACCTTCATCTGCTGCCTGTTCTACCTCATCTTCTGTAAAAAGGTTCTCACACACAGCGTGGAGCCACCTGTACACAACAGCAAAAATAATTTTGTTCTTTTCACACTGTGAGAATAAAGCACATCACTGAGAACACGACAAAAAAAAAACAAAAAAAAAACAAACTTGCCTTTCACAGTTCTGACACTGTATCAGGAGATCACCTTCTAAGTAGTTGAGATGGCAAACTGGACATCTAACCAAACTAGCACATGGTGCACAGTGTGTATAGTTATTCTGCCAATCTGCATGAAAGCCAGGGCTAATAGATCCACACTGCATGCAGCAAACACACCTGCAAGACAAAAACTCGTCTTAATGTTCACAGTTCTTTTCAAATTAAACTAAAGTAATGGGTAACTTCAAGCCTAATTTAAAAGTTTAATTTACAATAAATGTCCATAAAACATGGAATCTTTATTTTTTTCACATTTCTTTGCAGTGTGCAGGAGAACAGACAAATGCAACCAAAATTACATTTACCAATGCAACAGCAACAAACTTTTGGTAAGCTAGGGCGAATCATATATAGAAAAACATATTCCTGTTGTATGTTGTAATAATAGCATTCAGTGAGAACTGCAAAGGTCAAACATATATTGGACAATTTGCATATTCTGATAATGTAAAGCTACATCTTTATGTCCCTCCAAATTTTCACTATAGTAAAGAATTGTTAAAGAATAATTCCAGGCATTAGTAGGTTATACAAAGTTACATTGGTCTAGCTTGGACAAATGTAACTATGTATATACCATACCTGGCAGATGTCCCAGGAAGTTTAAAATCACTGAAGTAGAAACTGCTACTCCAGTAATCCCCACTTGCTTCCAGGTCCCATTACAAGCAGTAATACCTCTGCTTAATAAACTCAAGGGGGTTGGCCACTCAGCACAGGTATCATTCAGAGAATGCTTTGCATTTCCTGAAAGAATGCAAAGCATTCCTTGATTGGATGAGGTGGAGAAGCAGGGAAGTGATATCGCACTCAACCTCGTTCAATCACAAAATGCAATGCCTTCTCTGAATGGTGCCTGTGTGGAGCAGCAGACTCCCTATGTTTAGAATGCATCAGGCTGCCCAATCAGCACAGGATACAGAAGTAGAGATCACTTGAGTAGCAGGGTCTACTTCAGCAATTTCCAGTTTCTAAAAGACATTGGTCAGGTAATGACCTCCACCAAACCCTCTGGGTGCTCAATCGCAGTCAGAGGTCAGACATGTATTTTGTCAATTCTGATAAATCTCTCCTGATAGTGTAATACCATTTAACACTCATTAAACATACAGTTTACATTTAATTTCAATTCAAAAGAATTTTTATTTAGGTAGTATGAAGTCTGCCACTGTTAGTTTCCTGGCTGTCATATTTGTCCGTTGGCTCAAGTACTATCCTAGGCCCGATTCAGAACAAGTGTGCAGATAGGAGCTCTGACATTCCTGGTCTGCTTTGGGTTTTGAAAAATTCAATACACAAAGAGCCAGGCACCTAGAATTATCAGGTCAGCAATAACAGCCTCCATATGACCTTCGGTATAGGTTTACTTTAAACATATTAACTTCCAAAGTAAGAATAATAATCTTTTAAACCATACAGCTAAACAAGTCTTGATAGAACAACATAGGCCACAACTCAATTCTCCTAACAATAAGTAGAATAATAAAGGCTGAACACATGGCTACTACATTCAGGATATTACATGAGTAAACTAATGAAAATGCTTACCATTTGCATTTCCAGCCACCCTTGGGCACAGTGTGAAGAGGTGGGTCGAGGCAGTAAGTGTGGTAACTGATGTCGCAGTCATCACACAGAAGCAAGCGAGAGGGATCTGTGGCCTTGCCACACACTTCGCAGACAATGCACTCCACGCAACGCCAACCTTTTAGTAGCATCACTTTAGTGATCTAGATTAGAGACAAACAAAAATTTCACAAAAATAGTATTTTTGTACTGCCTTTTTTTGTCTTTATTTTAAAGCAAAACTAAACCCACTAATTTAACTTTGTCAAAACCATTGCATTAACACATCATGAGCGATGACTGCCACAGTTAGCTTATGCTCTCAACTGACATGTCAAGCCATCAAATGGCACTTTTGCAGTCACTTTTAGGGGCGTCAGGCATTTTTTTTTCTCCAGCTTCCAAACACCCCTCCATATTATCCTGTGTCTCCATACAAACATAGAATTTTAGAAGCTTTTAGTGGCAGGGGGTTTTAGGAGCTGTAAAAAAAAAAAAAAACCACTGCCAGTGCATCCAGGAGCAGTAGCATTTTGGCAGAAGCAGCACTTGATGAATGTAAATGCACCTTAATTTGTGTGTCTACAATGATCTATAGAGCAGCTGTGAGGTTGTCAGCTACCAGAGAAGACTGTGTGCTTGCAGTGAAAAAGGTTGCTGTACAGCCTGGATATCCTCCTGTGGTGTGTTACTTGCCTTGGTGTTGCTGGCCAGATGACCCCCTGTGCTGCATGGTTCCAGACCCAGATGACCAGGAGTTGGTCCTAATATACTCCAATGCGCAATAGATTGCGCTTTCTGGTTAGTGCAATCTACATCTATTTTCACAGCCACAGCAGTCACGGATTTTTCACCCTATATTGTTGATTTTGGAAAATATTGACTTTTATTACTTATGTCACTATATGTACTTTAAACGTCAAGTTGTGACGTCGTTTCACATCACTGTCCTCAGAGCCTTGGAGCGCAGTGCATACCTGTTTCATTTCAAGATACACATATATGATACTACTTATCAGGTTTTTTTTTTATTAATATTTATGCATCCATATTGTCATTTATTTGATATCCATTGATTCTGACTTGTTTTAAGCGCTGCATATATATACTTTTACATTTTATGAGGAGGTTCCAGAGGCTTACCTTTTATGCGAGCAGCTTTTCCTTTTTATATTTGTCCATTTACCCAGCGCTCGTTTACCTCATTCCATTACTATAGAAGGACATGCTTTGCTCATATTTCATGTTTGAGGTTTAAAACCACTTTAAAGTCTTGCAGATTTTAAATGAGCCAAGGCTGGAAACCACACTGGAAGAAGCAACAGGCTAATGCTCTACTTTCAGAGTGGTGCGTACCACATGGATTTAGAACCAAAAACAGTCTCTTTAATTTGAGAGTAATAGCAGTAGACTACTACTCAGGGGTGAGCTCATCAAACAGACTGGACAGTCTCTGTGGCTGATGGCATAGAAGACATGAAGGTCATGTCCCATGTCTAGAATTCATTAAACATGTTATAACAGCGTAAGGGACAAGGCATCAGGTATGGCAAAAACCTAGACAACTGGTAGCAGGTGAGGGTCAAATGACCGGAGGAGACCAAAATCACTGTAGGAAGGCAGCTGGCATGGTTGAAGTTGTACATGACTCTGTGTCAATTTTTCTCACCATTTAATGTCAAAGAAGCATCTTCTTGTTTGTAGAGTGGATGACATCAGTGTTCAATCCCACAGTGCAAACCTATTCCAGTTTACAAATTGGCATAAACAGTGAATAATGGCACCCAGTGACCTAATCAAATGAAAATGGCAGAACAGTGCCCTTAGGATCAACAGCATCAAGGGTTAACAGACCCAACTTCAGAGTGGAGCTGCTGCTTAGTAACTGTTGTCAGGTTGTTCCTCCATGGAGGAGAGTTCAACACTGGTTATAATATAGACCTGTGAAAATCACTTTCTTTAAGCCCATCCAAGTTTTATCCTGACTAAGGGGCAGTAGTGTTGCCCCCGAAACACACTGGATGTTTGAAGACTATGTATTACAGGTATTTTTTATATACCACCTACTATTTACGCAGTTCTTTACATATATATTGCAGATTCATATCAGTCCCTGACACCAAGGAGTGTAATTCAACTATGAAGCAGAAATATAGCCAAAGCTCTTTTGGCTACACTTCTCCTGTAGGTCACAGGAGTGCAATTCATTCTGCACTCCTGTGACCTGTTTTCAGCTGACAGCAGACTAAAGTCTGCTGTCAGCTGACGTCACTCAGCCAAGTCCAGGCTCTGAAAAGATTCCAACCATATGGTTGGGATCCAACCAAGAAACCTGGACTGGCGCCTGGTTCAGCCTTTCAGCAACCTGACGAGAGCCTGAGTCAGCTCCTTCCACACCCTGCATAGCCCAGCACTCCAGTGAAAGCTGGAACAGAAGAACAGAGAGCTGGAGACATGACAGTAACGGCCCTCTACTCAAAACGTAGGGGCAAACTAAGCGATAAACTATATTTGATTGCTCAGTTCTCACTGCAGAGCCGGTGCGGGACAGATGCACCATACCTTGATTAGTATTTTTTTTTTTTTTTACATCCACAGTTCTCTCTTAAGAGCATCTCAAACTTTCTATCAGCAGAAACTTTGAAAGAAGGAACATCTTTATTAGGTACAATGATATGCGAGTTTAAGACTGAGACAGTAGGATCAAACACAGGAATAGACCCCTACTTTGAGAATTATTTTCCACAGGATATTTTGCAGAGATTGAAAGAATGGTGGGGAAGAGAAATGATAAATCCTATCTGGAGTGATGAAACTGTCATAGGCACACATTTTATCAGTTTACGGACAAGGAATGTTTTGAAAAAAATTGGTAGGTCTCTTTATGCCCAAAAAAGGTGTGCCGAGATAAAGAATCAAGCTTTACAACGCCAAGGCTTCTGCGGATGACAACAGTGAGCTTTTCCACATTAGCAAGCATATTGTGTGAAGACCCTTTTGATAGAACATTCTAAGGGAGAAACATTTTCCACCACTTTTCCAATATTGCCTCTATCTCCTCATAATTCCACTCTGTGGGCTGGCATACTGGGAACCAGGTCAGGTAGGCCCCTTTCACACAGGCTTCAGTTTATATAAGCGCAGTGTGAACAGCAAACTTATGAATCTGTCAGCAAGTTTCCAGCAGCTTTCCCTAAGCCATTTAAGTGCCCTTTAGCTCCTGTTTGGAAGAGTTATGCACAGAACAGTGCTAAACGCCACCATAACCACTTGAGCTCTTTGGATGTACTAAGTATATCCAAAAAGTGAAGGGTTAATCACAAGCTGACGGTTTGTGTACTCAAAAGCTTTACCAATGTCAAATCACCTGAAGGCTTGAGCCTATAACCGAGAGTTTATGAATACTTTGTCAGTGTCCTGTACTGTACGATTAAGAGAACCAGGTTAACCTGGCCATACACTAGTAGATTTTCAAACAAATGTTTGTATGAAAATTCTCAGTGCATTTGATGACTTGATGAATATCACTTTCAAAAGTACATAAATGCCACTTGCTTTTAAAATTCGATAGATGGATGATTTTTTTTTTTTTTTTATTGTCAGCAACAATCCTTTGTCAGTAACCTCTGAAAACTGTCTAGGCAGTGAAGGAAAGAATGTGTCTCTAAAAACTCCAGTCATTGATTTTGCACATACAATACTTTAGCATATGAGCCAGATATCCAGTATCCAGGTAAAACATACAGCAATAAAGAATATGTGACTGAAAGCTTTACAAAAATGAGATTCTAGAAAGATTGGCAGACACAATGAACAGCATAGAACAAGAGAGTATAGCATTGCACAAAGTATGGTGGCCATTCTCAACTGTAAGCTACTTGAATATTCCAAAAGAAGCATATATAAAAGCAGACATACTAAAAATTGATAACTGTGGGAAAGCCCATGTCAGCCTATCAAAAGCCACTGACTGCCTTCTAAACACATGGGAAAACTTTCCAAGGTTCTGTCAACAGAAGCCCACAGACCTTTCAATGATCTCTGATCAAGAACCAGCAAAGTAAGCAATGTTTAATACTTCAATTCACAAAACTAAAAACTACACTTTCAGTGCTGTGTGGGATATAGAATTACCAGAATCACCAAGCTCAATTATCTTTCTAAGATGGTGAGGTGTAAAAAATATTAGCAGTTTTTTATTACCTTGCTGTTTACGCAATAGGGGTGATAGCACTGTGAACACTGGGAACACGCCAAAAGATGCCCTTCTGAGCCACGTCCAAAGCTCCCACAAACAACACACATATCCTAGGCAATAAAAGTAAAATAAGTTACAAAACATACTGGTGATAGACACAAAAAGGGAAAAACACACAAGAATAATGTAGTCAGCATTGAACCTCACCTGCATTAGTACAAATTTGTCATTGTTGGAAAACAGCACTACTGTGTTTTGCATGGTATCATCTTCCTCTTCCTCGTCTTCCTTACCAGGAGAACTTTCAACATCTGCCATCTGACCACACATTGAAATTAAGATACATGAGAATATAGCACAGCATAATGCAGTATCACAGCGGATTAGTCATTTGCTAAAGTGATTTAGTTTTTAGCCCTCATGCACACTTGGAGTTTTAAACACCACTTCTAGAGGAGTCTTGCATATTTTTTCTTTCCCTGCCTTTAAAAGCCCGTCAATGTTAGCCAATGCATCCATGCACACAAAGGCATTTATGGTAGGGGCATTTAGAGGCTGGAAAAAAAATCCACTGCCAGCGCATTCAGGAGCAGCAGCGTTTTGGCAGAAAGCATCTGACGTGCCTAAATACGTGTAAACAAGCTTAAGCGCTAGGGGAGTCAAGCACTTGGGCATTCATGCATTTCAATGGCAAGAATAGATTCATATTCTGGCCAATGAAATGAATAAATGCCAAGGACTCGCTTAAACACATTTGCAAAAACATGGCTTTTGGCATGTTTTTATTGCGGCTTTTCTCCTGCCAGGAAAAAAGCGTTGAGGCAAATGCCTAGTGTGTATGAGGCCTTATTGTGTATAAGCATGAATCATTTTTCCAGAGATAAACAAAGCTAAAATCCTCTTTACGTACCAATGCAAAGTTTTTATTAGTCAGCCTTGGAAAGTGCTTTTAATTGGTCTCAAGGTCAGATAACACCCATGTGAGACAAGTTCTATAATGTAATAACTGGTTTCAGGGATATTTGATGCCTCAAGAAAACCAAACAACATTTCAAAGGCTAGTAATTTTAGAGCAATAATCACATCTTCCCTTTTTTAGAAGAGACTATCAGTATTCAGAAGCCACTATTTTACCAGTGTTGAATGAATGTCACTCCCATCTTTTGGCAGAGACCATGTGATCAATGCCATGGCTCTGGATGTGTGAGACACAATGTCTTTAATGTAATGGATATTAAAAAAAAAAAAACCTAAAAGTTGCAGTAGAGTGCTTTTGCATTTAGACTAACCCTGCTTTGAAAAAATAAATATCATCAAACCAAAAAATTTAATTTCATATGTTGAAATTGATGCGCATTGCTGCAACTTACAATTATGCTTGATTTTACACAAAAGGAACATAAAAAAAATGTAACCAAACAAAAAATCTAAGCAGGCACAGTCTTCACTACATACAGATTTAGGTCCTATTCAATAAAGAAAAAAAAAAAAAAATCAAACTGTCCAAGAGCTGCAACGATGGAGTAAGAATCAGTTTCTATGTTTGAAAAATTCACAGAAAAGAAAATATAAATAAGTGTTGCTATGAAAGAGAATATTCTTCAAATCAGATGTTTAGAGTTTCTCACCGGCAGAGTCTCAATAGAAGAGGTTGTGGATTTTAACCTTGATCTTCCTCGCCCTCGGCTGCTGCCAGCACCACTGCCTCCACGAGGTCGCCTTCTTCCAGGAAAGCTGCTACTTCGGCCCTACACAAAAAAAAAAAAACAGAAGTCTTAAAAATTAAGGATGCTGTTTTAGGAGAAATCTTACCTTTTTCTTTTACATACAACACATTATGGTGGTTTTACAGTGGCACAACGTTTCAGTTCCTGTGTCCCTTGATATTAAATTATTAGGCTCAAAATGTTTTCCTAAATCAGGTAAAAATAAGATAACTCGCATGCATTTGATTTTTGTTTAGTTTCTTCAGAGCTTCCTTTTTCAATTGTCCCCTGGCTTTACCGTTTATTTCCATTCTCTCAGTGCCCACTGTGCCAGCGCAACAAAGTCCTGTGGAAGTCTCTACAATGTGCGTCCTCCAACTCGGTACTACAACACAACATGCAGCCGTTCAGGCTGCCGCACAGCCAGCCAGCATAAGAGGGATGCAGAGCAAAAGCCATGTATGCATCTCCTCTTCTTCCACAACACTGATTGACAGCTGTAGAAGAAAAACTACATTTTCCTTTGTAGAAAATTACTTAAAACCAAGCAATTGTATATTTTTCTGAAAGAAATGACCCGTTAGAATAAAACTGTGGCAGTTGCAGTTTTTTTATATTGCACAATAGTCACCTATTGTTTTTTAAAACAAAATAAAATGGTAAAATGTTAAAAGATAATGTGCCAAGTAAAACAGAGATCAAAAACGTCAAGATTTAAAATTTTGCATACACAGTAAAAATGCGACAATATTGGGGTTAAAAGGTTAAAAAAAAAAAATATTTTTGACTTTTTGCTGTAAAACCTATCCAGTAAAAAAATTTTTTTCAAAAATCTAATTTCGCCATAAATTTTGGGGTGAAATGTATTCTGCTACGTCTTTGCTTTTTTTTTTTTTTTTTTTTTTTTTATTAAATATACTAGTAATGGCAACAATCAGCAACTTACTGTGGGACTGCGACGAGCATTCTGACACTAGGTGGGAACTAACTGCCACGGACATCCTCCAGTGACAGTAAAACTGACACTGTACTAATGACACTGGGCAGAAAGGTGTTAACATCTGGGGCGATCAAAGGGTTAACTGTATGCCATTTTATTATTTTGTCTGTGTGCGCTTTACAATGTAATAATGCTGCTTTGTATTGCTCTGGTGCTGACGGGAGAGATCTGTGTTTACATACAGACCTCTCCCCTGTTAGCGTTCCTTGGCAATCTCCTAGTGCCGTAGTGCTGGCAGGAAATCTCCAGCCAGGACCCAGTGATCGACAGCTGTAGCCACAAATACAAAATCATGTATATATACACACGTGATGTTGTGCAGCCTTGACACCCTGTAGCAGTAGTTCTGCTATTGGGCGGTCAGGAAGCAATTAAAACTTTTTTTTTTTTATTTTAACCTTCATCACCATCAGGGGGACGTCCTATATGGTAACATGGACAGGTTCTCTTTATGGTGACATAAGGGCTGTATTAGACACCTAATGTCTCCCCTGTGCTCCACTTCAGCTGATCGAATACAGACTTGGGCCTCATCGACTGTTTACCCAGCTTTTCAGCAGGGTGTTTGACAGTTATGAACCCAAAAACGATCATAGCTGAGGTACCATACCCAGTACCATAAAAGTGAACTGGCAGCCTTGCAGCTGAACAGATCACTTTTATATGAACGCCCAAAGCCAGGTGAAAAAGACTTGTTCCCTTTGTTAACAGGGCATTTATTAACTTCCCTTGGTAGACAAGGGGGTTAATCAACTCCTTACAGTAAATATATTTGTCCTGCTTTTTCAATTAGACTCCTTATAGGGAGAACTATAGTAATTTTGTTCATGTTTAATACACATGGAAGCTAGACCAGCTTAAAGCTGAATTTAAAGCAGCTAAAAATCAATTAACTACATTCACATAATCATTATTAAATAAGTAATTCTCAAACTAGCACGGGTGTCGGCAACCCGCAGCTCTTTTTCACCTTTGCTGCGGCTCCGGAGCACACTGCCCACCAGGTGACAGGCAATAGGGTTGCCGTAGCTCAGTGGTCAGCAAGCCGCGGCTCGCGAGCCACATGCGGCCTCTTTACACATTTTAATGCGGCTCTTCTGTGTGCCGGGCGCCGGCTCCCCTCCCTCCTCTCGGGCGGCTGCCCCAAAAGTCAGGACTCTGCAGTTAGCCCAGCAATGGGCAAACTACGGCCCGGCGGACCTTTTAATCCGGCCCGTGGAGCGTGGCAAACATTGGCTGTCAGGATGTAGGTGGGGCAGCGTGACGAACTCCTCTCCTCTCACAGTCCGCCCTGAAGACCGGAACGGCGCGGGAACACGGCGAGAGGAACGCGCAGAGCAAAGGTAAGTGAATTGACACAATATGGGGGATGAATTACTATAGGGGGGATGAATTACTATAGGGGGGATGAATTACTATAGGGGGGATGTATTTTCAGTTTTAAAAATGTGGCTCTCAAAATAAATTTCAATTGTGGTTTTGGCGAGATTTGGCTCAGTTGAAAAAAAAGGTTGCCCACCACTGCATTAAGGTAAGAAACAATATATGCAGTGTCGGATTTGTTTTAAATGTTGCAATGGTTTTGCGGCTCCCAGTCTTTTTTTTCCCTTCGGAAACGAGTCCAAGTGGCTCTTTATGTCTTAAAGGTTGCAGACCCCTGAACTAGCACAAGTACTGAATTTTCCTTTGCATCAACCTCCTACACCCCCCTATTCAGACTGGGAGGGGAAAGGGTAGCACTAGGAGCCAACGTGCTAAGACAAGCAGAGAGTTGACCATCAGTTTTCTGCTGCTTATCAATCACCCAAAGAGGGAAATAAGGAGACTTGCACTACTTTAAAGACATGGGTGGTTTCTTTCATTACGAACCAAAATTTGCATGGATTTGGAGATTCAGATGTATCACAATAGTAATGATTCATTTGTATCATTTGGATGCCATGATGCGATAGTTTGGGCCTTTTAATAATGTTTAAAGCATTCAAAAATAACAGGACAGAACAAAATGATCAAAACTGATTCAGAGCCATTCTTTTTTATTCTAGGGAGCGTAGCGTGAATACTCTAAGATGCTTTCTTAAATTGGAGATGAAAGACTGTTTAATTTGAACGTGCATGGCCCAACAAAGCAATATGGCATATAAAAATGAGACTCAAGCCATATTGTAATTAAATGTTCTTAAAAATTACCTTTCCGTTTCAATCTGCAGCTCTGTAATTTTCTGTAAAATGCAATATGGCTACCTGGAGGTGCTCTGTACATAGATGTACAGATCACACCCAAAAATGTAATTTCCTGCTTTAGTGATTGGCTGATTTTCCCAGAAGTCTGCACTAAGATACAAGTCAGATTTTTGGCATCCCCTGCAACAAAAATTTCATTTTTAGTGAGAAATTGCGTCTAAAAAGGGATGCAGGCCTTGCCAATTTCCTCAGAGCCCTGCAGGTGCAGCAGTGGCTTGAGAAATGTAAAACTACTCTCATACCAAATCACTTTGCCCATGGCCACAAACAGCTATTCCTACAGGATAACAAAATGTTGGAATCTGCAACAAAGTTTGTTAAAATTCTTGCACTGTACATAGATAAACCTGAGGAGAAAGTTTTAACATTCGCAATTTGCTGCACCGCAATTTCTAAAGTCGTTCTTGCATTACTTTTCTGCATTTTGTCACAATTTCCCATACACAAAATATAATGGAAATTGCACAACAAATTGCAAGAAATCCTTGAGAATCTTCACAAGAAGCAATAAAGTCTTCAGAAATCGCAAAAAGCAGATCAAGCAAGAATGTGGTGTGGGTCAAGCTCAACACGTATCTGTAAAAGAGTTTGTAAAAGGGCTTTAACTTCCAGCCAGAATGGACATATCCCTTGGCAGGTCAAATACATATGAAACCATATGAAACCTGGGTGCTGTATACTCCTCCAGCAGAGCAGAGATATTAGGATTGAAAGAATTTAAGAGGACAATGATAGAAAATCTTATATTGGTTTTCCTTACATGTTGTGCAAATAGGTTTATGTCCATTGTCCCAAATTTTACTCCATTCCTCATAGGTGAATTCCCTATTTAAAATGGTAACTTTAATGGAAAAAATTGCAAACAGGATTTTCTATGCAGAAGAGACATACGTCTTTTCTGCATTAAAAGTTATTTACCTGCCTGTCTGCACGTCCCACAGAGCTGCACAAGCACAGTCCAGTGTAGGATTTCAGTAATGCCAAGATGACAACTTTTGTACATGCACAGTTGTGACATTGTCTCAGCCCAGCCAAGTAAAAACGGCCAGGGATAGATACCCAGAAGCCACCAGGCTGAAGATGGAAAGCGCTGGAGAGAAACCGAGTATAGCTCTGCTTTCAAGTCTCCTAATGTTAGCATGAAAAAATGTGCATATATACACACACACACATATATATATATATATATATATATATATATATATACACACACACACACACACACACACACACACACACACACATACTGAATCCAGAAAGTATTCACAGCGCTTAACATTGTTATGTTACAGCCTTATTCCACAATGGATTAATTTTTTTCCTCAACATTCTACAAACAATACCCCAGAATGACAACGTGAAAGAAGTTAGTTTTGAAATCTTTGCAATTTATTAAAAATAAAAAACGAAGGGGAAAAAAAAAAAAAAAACACATTTACATAAGTATTCACAGCCTTTGCGCACTACTTTGTTGAAGCACCTTTAGCACCAATTACAGCCTCAAATCGTTTTGAGTATGATGCTACAAACTTGGTACACCTATTTTTGGGCAATTTCTCCTATTCTCCTTTGCAGTACCTGTCAACCTCCATCAGGTCAGGGCTCTGGCTGGGCTACTCTAGGACATTTACAGAGTTGGCCTGCAGCCACTCCTTTGTTATATGGGATGTGTGCTTAGGGTCGTTGTCCTGTTGAAAGAGGAACCATCGTCCCAGTCTAAGGTCCAGAGCGCTCTGGAACAGGTTTTCATCAAAGATTTCTCTGTACATTGCTGCATTAATCTTTCCTTCGATCCTGACTAGTCTCCCAGTTCCTGCCACTGAAAAACATCCCCCCCACAGCATGATGCTTCCACCACCATGCTTCACTGTAGGGATGGTATTGGCCAGGTGGTGAACGGTGCCTGGTTTCCTTCAGACATGACGCTTGGCATTTAGGCCAAAGAGTTCAATATTTGTTTCATCAGACCACAGAGTTTTGTTTCTCATGGTCTGAGAGTCCCTCAGGTGCCTTTTGGCAAACTCCAGGCGGGCTGACATTTGCCTTTTACTGGAGGAGTGGCTTCCGCCTGACCACTCTACTACACAGGCCTGATTGGTGGAGCGCTGTAGAAATGGTTGTTCTTCTGGAAGGTTCTCTGCTCTCCACAGAGAAACGCTGGAGCTCTTTGTGAGTGACCATCGGGTGCTTGGTTACCTCCTTGGCTAAGGCCCTTCTCCCTTGATCGCTCATTTTGGCCGGGCGGTCCGCTCTAGGAAGATTCCTGGTGGTTCCAAACTTCTATTTACGGATGATGGAGGACACTGTGCTCATTGGGACCTTCAATGCTGCAGAAACATTTCTGTACCCTTTCCCAGATCTGTGCCTTGATAGAATTCTGTCTCGGAGGTCTACCGACAATTCCTTGCTTGGTTTGTGCTCTGATATGCACTGTTAACTGTGGGACCTTATATAAACAGGTTTATGCCTTTCCTAATCATGTCCAATCAACTGTACGTGTCCATGGCCGTACCATGTGTTGCGTGAGGTTATCTGGTAAGGCTGGGGTGCAAGGAAAGGAGGTCAGAGGGGGTGCTGGGGATTCTGAAACTTTGACCTACATGTGTTCCAAATTTCGTAGGTAAAATCTCAAAGCATAAAGATCGCAAGCTACTGAAGGACAAACATAATTGCAGTGGATTGGGCTAGCCGTAGTTTTTTCATTTTATGTCCATTTATTATACAGGGTAGACATTATAGGTATAAGATGGGCAGCATAATAGTATTTGACATCAGAGAATGCTAAAGCTCCTCAGGATTTTGGGATTTAAAAGACCAGAAAAATAGTTTTTGCCACTCAAGATAGTTTTTCTGCACCCCATGTAAACTGTAACAAATCTTAACCCCTTCACGCCTAAGGGTAAAACAAATCTAAATGCCTAAGCACAATTCTGCAACATTGACATGTGTTAGTAAAAACATACAGATCATCACAACTACTTTATACATCCAGGTGGATTATACCTTGTTTTTTTTTTTCAGGACAAATTGGGCTTTCATTTGGTGGTAAATGGTAATGGATAGCTCCTTATTTTTTTTTTTTTTATTCTCAAAGGAAAACTGGCCCAAAATAGTAAAAAAAAAAAATCTTTTTTTCTATTTAGCTGTGTGTTTCTTGTTACAACCATAACCTACCTCCATAGAACAAGCCAAAATAAATTCTCCAGCTATTGACGATCCCAGCGATACCATATATGTGTATGTAATGTGTTTGTACCCGTAGTACAGCCTAGAAACAATAGTGCGTATTTTGTTTTTGTGTTTTTTTGTTTTGTGTTTTTTTTTTTTACCTAAAACACACTGACACTGACATTAACGCTAACTGACACTGATACAAATTATTACTTTTTTTTTTTTTTAAATCCTGACCTTTGACCTTGACCCAAACACTAACCCTGGTACTGAACTAGATCAAACCTTGATCTAGGTATTTTTCTTTTATTTTTAAATATTTATTTTCTTTTACAAACTTTTTTTTCCCTCTATGTCAGGAGTTAGAGAGATACAATGTATCTCTCTTCTCCATTCATAGAGAGAAAAAACAAGGGGGCCGGGCTGCACAGTGACTGATCACTGTAATAGAGACTATCACAGCGATCACGTGACCCGGAATCGGGAGTCCCGGATCCCGATCGTTAGAATGGGAACCGGGGCTCTCAGGTGACACTGCGGTCTCTGTGCTGGGAGCGCGCCGAGCGGCGCACTTCCAGCACAAAGACAGGTACGCAACTATGCGGCCCGCCGGCGTCAAGGGGTTAAAGTAGAACTACAGGAAAAGTTTTTTCAGTTTTGCCTTTTGCATAGAATATTCACCACGCAGGGCTTTAAAGTATAATCATATATTAATGGAGAGATACAGCCATAAAATAACCTCATCTATAACTAATAATCAAAACATAGTATCTATGGAAATAGAAATATCGTATTTCCCCAAGCGTAGATACCAGTATTTGAAACAAAAAAAAAAAAAAAAAAATCATAATAAACCTATTACCCTTTCGTCTCTGTTCCTCTCCTTTTTCAAGAGACCACCTCTTATCTCCAGACTGAACCATAGGCATGCACATGCTCAGTTTGTTGTGTATTGCTAGAGGTTTTTTCTTTCTTGTGGGAGAGTGCATGTGACTAGCAGAGGGCCAATCAGCAAAGTCCAGACAGAGGTCAGGGGATTTCCATCCTCCTAGAGAAGAAAAAAAAACTCCTCCTCCAAGCTTTAGCTAGTGGTGGGCTGGACACAGACTGCTCTAACTGCTGATGACAAAAGGTATTTAGCAGTTTATATTTACTAAAATAATTGCACTTCCATGTTCTGTGTACTGTGGGAGACCGGATATAGTAATGCAGGGTCCGGGGTTTAGTAACACTAATTATACAACCACCTCTGCCCAATGTCTCTGGAGTTTAGGACACCGCCACAAAAGATGTAAAGAGTACCAGAATTACCACATCTAGCACAAGCTGGGTCATATTTCAGACCTTTGGTGTGGAGAAATTCAGGGGTTCTATACACCCTATGAAGAATAAAAATCTGCGTTAATCTAAATCTTCCCCCAGATCTTCTCTCAAAATGGAACCAACATCCTGTTCCCATCCTGTCTTGGACAGAACTGGGAACGTCAAAAATTTCTTTAATTAATCTGAATAGATGTCCAAAAGGAGTCCCTTATTTGATGTCGCTTGAACTATTCTGTCCAGCATCGGGGTGGGGGAAAAAAAGCACTACTTTCGAAGAAAATTGAGCTAATACTGTATGACGAAGCTGAAGAAACTGATAAGACCATCTTTCATCTAAAGAAAACAATATCCTCAGCTGCTCAAAAGTTTTGAGAGTTCCATTATCATAGAGTTGTACTAAGGTGGAAACCCCTGCTCTTTCCCATCTCTGAAAGCCCTGAAGAACAAGAAGTTCAGGAAGCTTATTTCCCCATATTGGAGTATATCTACTAGGGTTAGAGATCCCCATCATTTTTTTAGTTTCCTCCCACACCTTGCACATTAATGCCAGTGTAGGCATGGCAGTTAATGAAACACCAATTCCAGGACATGAAATGCTGGCCAGCCCTTAAACATATGAGAAAATGGTCGGCAAGCAGCCCCAGGAGGTCTCTCAGATTCCAAGCTTGCCAGGTGCTGCAATTGAGCAGCAAAGAAAAAAAAAATATAGCCTTGGGTTAGGTACGACCAGTCCTCCAGCATCACTGGGATATTGTAGTGTCGCTAATGTTATATGGGGGGGGCCTTCTTTCTCCAAATTAAATCCCTGACTATGCTATTGATCTTAATAAAAATCTGCAAATATATCCAAACAAGGGAATTATAATATATATATATATATATATAAATAAAAGAGTTGGGACATTCAAATCATCTTGAGGTAGGTTAACACTGCCTACCAAAGAAAGCTGAATTTGAAATCTAGACAACAGTGGGACAATATTGTCTGAAATGAATGCCTGAAATGAAGTAGATATTACCCCCAAATACTTCATGGATGACCAATCTTAAATAGAGTGTGGATGGTAATGGAGTTGACAAAGGATCCAGTGGCATTTACATTGATTTCTCTCAGTTTATGCTAAGGCCTGAGAATTTCCCAAATTCACCAACATGTCTCATTACTGCTGGAAAAGATAACTGGATAATTAAAATTAAAAAAAAAAAAAAAAAAAAAAAAAAGCTTTTTCCTCAAAGGCACCTCTGACCAAGCCAGTCACACCTATTGAAGCTTTGATAAGGCAGGCCAAGGGCTCTATGGCAAAAAACAAAAAGGGGGGGGAGAGAAAGACAATGGGCACACCCCTGCCTAGTGCCAAAGAAAAATAAAAAAAAAGGTCTAAAAGCCATTAACTCTGATGAAGTCCTAGGAGCCGTATACATAAATCGACCGTATTGTCAAAAGGTAGAACCAAAGTCAAATTTTTTGAAAATGGCCAACAAATGCGGCCACTCGACAATATCAAAAGCCTTAATAGAGTCCAGCGCTAAGGCGTGATCCGTGTGATCCAGAACTGGCACCTGCATATTTAAAGTAGGCCTGCCTAATTTTAATAGCCGTTGACATATTAGGCATAAATCAGGATCAGGATCCTGATCAGGCTGAATAGTGTGTGTAATGATCTTCTTTAATCTATTAGCCAATACTTTGCCAAGTATTTTAACATCTGTAGTCAATAGAGAAATTGGTCTATAGGATTCCGGGTAGAGAGGGTGTTTATCTTTCTTAGGTATGACTACTTCACCCATAGAATTTGGGAGGCGACCTTCAGAAAGAGCATCATTAAATGTATTAACACGTTGCCGCCTGGCCTATAGCGGATTGATGGCCGGGCGGTCTTCTCCCTGTAACTGGGCATCATGTGAGGTCTTGTGGATCGCTCTGCCGGCCATTCCTATCAGGCTGTGTCCCTTGGACACAGCACTTCCCTGCTGGAGGTAAAGAGGCAATGAAATTGGCTTTTTACCACGTGATCGGCTTTGATTTTTTCATAGCCGATCATAAGTGTCAACACAATCGGCTGAACTGTCACAGCCGATAGGAAGTGTAAACACACAGTGATCACTCACGGTTACCATCTTCTCCTCGCACACCGATCTTGTGAGGAAGAGAACCTAGGAACAGTGAGTTTTTCAAACCCTTTCAGTACCTGTCAGTGCAGCCCAACAGTGCATCTGTCAGTGCCACCCAACAGTGCATCCATCAGTGTACCTGTCAGTGCAGCCCATCAGTGCATCCATCAGTGTACCTGTCAGTGCAGCTGTCACCACAGCCATCAGTGAACCCTAATCAGTGTACTTGTCAGAGTCGACACAACTGCCGCCCATCAGCAGTGTACCCATCACAGCCACCCATCAGCAGTTTACTCCTCATACAGCCACAATCACCAGAGCTGCTATGTCCAAAAATATTTTACTAGTGAGGAGGCGCTCAAAATCCTTAGCATGTCGGATGAGAGCAGTGGGGAAATCTCACCATCTGATTCCAATTCGGAATACGAGCCAGTAGAAAGTAGTGGGTCAGTGACCAAATCGGAGGAGGAAGCAGTCCCTCCTAAAAGGATACGGTGCTCTGAAGAGCAGGCAATCACAGCAGCGCCATACAACCCAATGGCCAATCAGCAGATACCAATGGCACTAGACCCCAGGATGACCCCAGTACCAGCACCGGAATATCCTACCAGACCAAGAACTGCCTTCCAGCTCAGGACCAGCTTCAAGCCCACCTTTCACAGCACGACCAGGTGTGCAGGCCAATACAGAAAATGTTTCTGAAATTGGTTCACAATCTATTGCAGTAAATCGGCAGGGAAAAATAAAAAACACAAAAAAAAAAACAAAAAACAAAAAAAACAGACAAACCTTTTTTGCCCAGCAGTATATTGATAATCCCAGTACATCCTACGGCCGACCTTTTTTATGGAGACGTTTCACAGTGGGGGAGTTAAAATGTTTTTTGGGCCCTACGTTTAACATGGGGCTTACAAACAAGAAAAAAAAAAAAAAAAAAACGAACTGCATGCCTACAGGTCCACCAACCCCATCCATCATATGCCCATCTATTCTGCTGTAATGTACCGGTCACACTATGATCTGATTGTGCGATTCCTGCATTACAATGACAACTCACAGTGCCCTCCCAGAGATCATCCCAACTATGACAAGTTATACAAAATCTGCCCCCCCCCCCCCCCCCCCCGATAAATTGTTTTGCTAAGAGATTTGCAGAACTTTATGTCCCTGAGCAACAAATTTGTGTGGATGAATCCCTTGGCCACTTCACTGGCCAGCTGGGGATTCAAGCAATACATCCCAAGCAAAAGGGCCAGGTATGAATTGAAGCTGAACAAGCTCTGTGAAAGAGCTACAGGATATGTGCATGCATTCCGCATGTATGAAGGCAAAGACTCCCAGCTCCAGCCCCGAGTGCCCAACCTACATCGGCACAAGTGGCAAAATTGTTTGGGACCTGGCATTCCCACCGTTCCAAAAAGGTTATATCTACCTTGATAAATTATACCAGTCTCCCACTTTTCCGGCATCTGTACCATGAGAAAACCTTAACCTGCGGTACCATTTAAAAAATTAGAAAGGGCTTCCCGCAAAGTTGGGTAACCAGGAGGCTACAAATGGGGGAATCTGCAAGTCTGAGAAACGAGGAAGTGTTGGCCATGAAGTGAAGTGGAGGTATAAGAGATGTTTACGTCCTGTCCACCATCCACAAATGACATCTCGGTGGAAATTCATGGAAGGCGCGGGCCCATCCAAAAACCTGAATGTACCCACGATTATAATCGGTTCATGGGGGAGGTTGGATTTAAATTACCAGATGTTACAGCCCCATTTGTCAACAAGAAAGTCCCTCTTCTGGTACGAAAAAAGTTGCAATTCATTTTTTCCATTTGGCCATTTACAATGAATTTGTCATCTATCAAAAGTCAACAGAAAGACCCACCACCTTCCTCACAAATATAGAAGAAATTATCACTGCCCTAATCTACCAGCAAGGATCCACCCCAGAAAACATTTGCTTTGATTGCATGAGCAGACTTCACGAGCGTCATTTTGCAGAAAACATTCCACCCACAGAATCAGGAAGATGATGCAAAAAAAAAAAAAAAAGTCGAGTATGCGGCAGAAGGAGTTAGGAAAGACACCAGTGTTCATTGTCCACAATATCCCTCCCAACCAGGCCTATGCATTGGAGACTGCTTCCGACACAATCACATGTAACTAAAATATTAGTTCCCCTTATTTTTAACGGCCTGCCATTTCCAAGTTTCTAAAATCCGTACTGATCATTTGCCTGCTGCCTTGATTGACCATGCCTTTGCCTTCCATGTTAACTGACCCTGGCTTGTGTAACGAGGATGCCTCTGCCTGCCATCTGAATTGTTTCTAAACCGCTTTTCAGCCTTCCACCTGAACTGCCCCCTGCCTGTTTACAGACAATGCTTTTGCCTGCCATCTGGATTGTTTCTAAACTATGTTTCTGCCTTCCACCTGCACTGAGCTCGGCCTGTTAAATCGACCATGTTTTTTGCCTGCCGCTTGAACTGACCTTTTGCCCTGCTACTGTATTAGTGTGATGCAAGATAATACAAGGGTCTCACATATGTGAGGGGCTTCAGGAGTAGAGAAAAACTATTTTTGGTTTTCACCGGCTTTTGTAATTCCCAGATCAGGGTCTGTTAGCCCAGAGACTTCGAAGAGATTGGGTGGAATGAAGCCTCTACCCCTGTGGCCAGGTCTTAACTGACCGAGGCCCTAAGCATGGTGTTCCTTCCTGCTGCCTGGACCAATACTGTGTTGACCATCTCTGTCTGCTGCCTGTAATGACCCAGGACTTTTTTTGGACTATGTTCTTGCCTGCTACCTGAACTAGTACTTTTGGCTGTGCTAACCTTATCTCTTGCCTGTAATGACCCAGGACTTTTTTTGGACTATGTTCCTGCCTGTTGCCTGGACTATTCATTTGGCTATTGCTGACCACATCTCTACCTGCTTCCTGGACCACTGCTCTCCTCTGCAGAAAACTTCTCTACTACAACCACAGGTAATCTTCTGTTTACCCTTTGTTTAGCAAGGCTGTGAAAGTCTCATGCATGTGGTATCACCACACTCAGGAGAAGCAGCAGAATGTATTTTGGAGTGTAATTCTTGCTATGTCCATGCTGTGCTTTTAGAAAAATCTAATAAATTGACAACTTTGTGTATTTAAAAAAAAAAAAAAAAAAAAAAAAAAAAAAAAAAAGGAAGAAGAAAGGTTTTCACTTTCCACATTTTTTAAAAGCTTGTGGAAAAAAAAATATGACACGTTCAAATTACTCATTATGCCTCTAAGAATATACACTGGGGTGTTTGCTTTACAAAATGGGGTCATTTTGTGGGTGATTCCATTGCCCTGGTGCTCCAGGGCCTTCAGAAATGTGACAGGTAGCCAGAAAATTAGATGTGTAATTTATGCCCCTAGAACACCTGATGGTGCTACTTGGATGTTGGGCCTCTGTATGTAGCCAGGCCGTGTAAAAGTCCCACATATGTGGTATCGCCATACTCAGGAGGAGTATCAGAATGTGTTTTGGGGTGCAATTGCAGGTATGTATATGCCGAGTGTGAGAAATAAATTGTTAATATGACAATTTTGTGTTAAAAAAAAAAAACACTTATTTTGTACTTTCCTGGTATATTAGGGCCTCAAGAAATGATAGACAGTCAGTGCATCAGGTGTGATCAATTTTCAGTGATTGGTACCATAGCTTGCAGACTAATGCAGGCCATAGATGGGTCGAAAATCGGCCGATTTTTCGGCCGAAAATAAAATCGGCCGATTTTCGGATCGTTAGTGGGCGATTTGGTCGGCCGTTTTTCGGTATTTTGGCCGTTTTTTTTTTTTCGGTAAAGTTGGAAAAAAATCGGCCGATTTTGCCGATCGGCCGATTTTCGCGGCAATTAGTGGGCGAATCGGCCGATTTTTTACCGATAAAAAAACTGCGCATGAGCAGTGACCTGCAAGAGGAAGACAAAAAGAAGAAAAAGAAGAAGAGGAAGAGGATGAAGAAGAGGATGAGGATGAAGAAGAAGAGGATGAGGATGAAGAAGAAGAGGATGAGGATGAAGAAGAAGAGGATGAGGATGAAGAAGAAGAGGATGAGGATGAAGAAGAAGAGGATGAGGATGAAGAAGAAGAAGGTGAGGATGAAGAAGAAGAAGGTGAGGATGAAGAAGAAGAAGAGGGTGAGGATGATGATGATGATGAAGAAGAGGATGAGGATGAAGAAGAGGATGAGGATGATGAAGAGGATGAGGATGATGAAGAGGATGAGGATGAAGAAGAGGATGAGGATGAAGAAGAAGAAGAGGAGGAGGAGGAGGATGATGATGAAGAAGAAGAGGATGAGGATGATGAAGAAGAAGAGGATGAGGAAGAAGAAAATGAGGATGAGGATGAAGAAGAAAAAGAGGATGAGGATGAAGAAGAAGAAGAAGAAGAAGAAGAGGAAGAAGAAGAGGATGAAGAAGAAGAGGATGAGGATGATGAAGAAGAAGAGGATGGGGATGATGAAGAAGAAGAGGATGAGGATGATGAAGAAGAAGTAGGATGAGGATGATGAAGAAGAAGTAGGATGAGGATGATGAAGAAGAAGTAGGATGAGGATGAAAAAGAAGAAGTAGGATGAGGATGAAAAAGAAGAAGAGGATGAGGATGAAGAAGAAGAAGATGAGGATGAAGAAGAAGAAGATGAGGATGAAGAAGAAGAAGATGAGGATGAAGAAGAAGAAGATGAGGATGAAGAAGAAGAGGATGAGGATGAAGAAGAAGAAGAAGAAGTAGGATGAAAATAAGAATAATTCCAGTCCAGCAAAAAGTGTCTCTGCAGAGAGCTCCGCTATTTCTGACAGTTCTCTGACAGTTCCTTGACATTTACAGCGGTTGAAACATTGTATCTATTTGTTTCCGAATAAAAACATCTGTATCCTAAATGGAAATAAATAGATACAATGTTTCAACCGCTGTAAATGTCAAGGAACTGTCAGAAATAGCAGAGCTCTCTTCAGGGACACTTTTTGCTGGCTGTAGAAGGGATGAAAATCGGCCGATTTTTTTTACCATTGATGGCAACGTCGGCCGCTTGAACGACCGAATTTTCGTTTTTTAAAAGAAAAATCTGCCGTTTTTCTCCCCATCTATGGCCTGCATTACTTTCACACAGACTAAATAATATACCCTGATTTGGGTTATTTTTACCAAAGAAATGTAGAAGTAAAAATTTTGGTCTAAATTTATGAAGAAAATTTACTTATTTGCCAAATTGTTTAAATTTTCACCCTTTTTTCGTTTATTTTGCAAAACATAAAAAACCCAGTGATGATTAAGTACCACCAAAATAAAGCGCTCTGTGAAAAAAATTATGAACGGGTAGCATGACTGAGTAATTGTCAAAGTGCAAGAGAAAGCTGAAAATTGGTCTGGGCAGGAAGGGGGTAAAAGTGCCTTGTACTGAAGTGGTTAAGAAGAGCTGGAAGGAATAATGTACTATATTTTTTATAACTCTCCATAGGGAGACCATCAACCCCCGAAGCTTTAGCATTGGGGAAATGAGCTACAACAGCTTCCAATTCATGTAGAGTAAAACGGAGCATCAAGTGCTTCTTGATCTACAAGCAACAGAATAGAAGAGAGGATAGTAGCAACATAAGTGCTCAGGTCAAGCCATGTATAGTCAGCCTTGGAAGCATACAAATCTTGATAAAATGATTGAAAAATAGACACAATTGAGCCTACCCAAGTATTAATCTCCCCCTCCCTGTTCTTCAAAGCCGAGACATTATTGGGGTTAGATTGGGATTCAACTATTTGAGCCAGTAACCTACCATTTGCCTCCCCCTCAGCCCATATCAACCTCTTCTAAAAAAAAAAAAAACCTGTTTATTCCTGGCCCTATCTTCCAACAGCTCAGCTCATTGAGCCTTCTCTGGGAAGACAGCCATTCAAGTCTGTTATCTAAAGTAGGATTCAAAATATAGTTAACTTCTGCCGCCAAAGGCAGGCCATAGACGGGCCATTTATCGGCTGAATTGTCGGCCGATAAACGAAAAATCGGTCAGCCCCCGTTGCCGATGCTACCACCAATGTCCACGAAAAACAGTTTTTCGTGGATTTTCCAGCATAACCGATAAAAATAAAATGAGGCGATCCATGAAAAACCACTGACGGGCTGGCCCCACTAGCGGTGTGATTATTGGCTGATTTTTTTGTGCGGACGAAAATTCGGCCGATAAACGACCTGTCTATGGCCTGCATAAGTCTCCATCTTGGCAAGTTCCAATTCTCCAAGGAGGCAGTTTTGATAACACTGACTTCTTGGATAAGCAAACCTCGAAGGAGAGCCTTAAACACATCCCATACTACCCCTGGGGAAGTAGAACCACATTGAGGAAAAAAAACATACCTCAATAGTGGAAGACAGAGGATCTTCTTTGGGGAACAATTTCATTCAAGAAGAGTTCAATCGCCATGGAGTATTAGATTCTGGACAGCCAGATATTAAATTAACTAACAAAGAACGGTCAGATATTCCTCTGGGTTCTATATTGACCTCAACTAGAGCTGGAATAAGCTCCATAGAGCATAAAGACATATCAATTCTGGACACAGTTATGAGATTTAATTTAAAATAAAACAGGATTAAACTGTCTCCATATATCTTACAACCCCAGTTCCCTACATAGTCTCACCAATGAGGAAAGACCTTCTCCAGAAAAGGGATCTAGGAGCTGGAGATCTATCCCTCTACAGATCTATTACATTAGAATCTCCAAGAATTAAGATTGGTACTAAAGGAGAGAACCCCACGAAGGAGACTAGCTGATGCAGCACCTCAACTATAAAGGGGTGGGGGGGTATATGCACAGCAGCAAGTATCAATTCAAAATCATATCTTGGACTGGAGGAAAACATATTTGCAGTTTCTGTCCACCAAGGTCCTACTACACGAGAACGACACGCCCTTATACACCAAAATAGACACACCCCTTGAATATGCGGTATACAGGGAGTGATAAGCCTCTCTTACAGTATAACTCTGCGAAAATCTAGTAGTATCACGAGACAGTTTGAAGGAGCGGGTATGGATGACAACCCCCTAAATATCAAGAGCACTGCCAATAGTAGCAGCCAGGTGCTCAATGCATAGGACAAACACCTGGGGGGACTGGTTTCATTCCTGTCTAATTTTGTTCTCAATCTGAAAGAACAAAGTGCAGAATACAGAGCCTGAATGACCTGTAGAAGAGGTCTTTTAATACCAATGTATTGGGAGTGTTAAAAAAAAGGGCCAGCCAAGGCGATCAAAGGCCTTTTCAGCATCAAGGCTAAGAACTACACTTTCTTTACCCTGTTTATAGAGATGTAATCTATGGCCCTACGCATATTGTCACATGCCTGATGAAAAAATGAAGGAAACCCAAGTGATCCTTATAAATAAGAGCTCAAAAGAACGCAAAGCAGTCATTTGGCCAAAATCTTGCCAAGTATCCTAAGATCTGAATTTAGTAATGCTATAAGCTGGTAACTAGTACAATTGGAGGCGTCTTTCCCTTTCAAGAAAAACCATTAAAAATGGTTTTGTCACCTAAAAATCCATTAAAATGAGCAGGAATCTCCTGGAACATTTTGAAGTAAAGGCAGATCAGGCCATCTGGGCCCAGGGATACACTTTTAGTTCATTGCAGTGATTTGCATTTATCCATGAGGAAGAACGAAGGTAGCTGCAGATAGTTTTATTGGACTGAGTTTATGTGCTCCTAAGAATATAACGATCTTCTAATGGCTGGGCCCCATTTGTATATGGCCTACAGTTGGTAAATCGCCACTGCGCACCATCTCCCTGTCTTTTCTCTACCACCTGGACACCCTATACCTGACTATTTCCTTTTGCCTCTGAGCCCTCTCACCTTAACTTGGTACTATATGAGCACTTAAAGGAGAAGAAGTTCACCTTTTCACCAAAAATAATAAATGCTAATTTTTTTGCAGGTTAAAAAAAAAAAAAAAAGGCATTTATTATTCCTGGTTGCAGGAGCCTGTAAACCATTGCACCAGCAATCATCAGACCGCTGGTGCCATGCAGATCTGTCAGTATATCTGCTTGCCCATATGGGATCTACGGGCAAGCAGATATACTGACAGGAAGAATCAATAAAGTACCACGGCGCTCCACAGCACCGTGGTAGTTCATTGAGAACTACAAGCAGACAGCCACTAAGGCTGTGGGGATTTGTAATCCATTCATCCACAGAACACGGAGAATGAATGGCGAGGCCGTATGTGCAGAGGGGGAACCTTCTCCCGTACTACGCTCACTGGAAAGGGGGGGCATGGCTAAACTTCCAGGCAGGGGGTAAATCAGGCAGCAGCGACAGCTTTGGGAATATGTTACATGTTCCACCCTATAAACAGGTGGAACATAGAATTTGTTCCCAAAGGTGAACTTATCCCTTAAAATGTATAATAAAGAAGTCTAACTTTAGGGGGAAAAAAAAAGTCAAATGGACATCTATATAAACCATATCATGCTCAATCAAGTGTTCCAGTGATCGTTCTTGTACGAGGAAATCATATGCAACGTTTTGCTAAATATAAAAGGTCTAACTTATTTATCTCATGGCTTTGCTGTGTACAAATAAGAGGTAACCACATATTGTGAAAGGGTGTGTGTTCATCTTTTCATTTTTACTGAAAAGGAATAATTACACTTAACACATTAAGGGCTGTCCTCTTTATCCATCCATCTTTTGCTAAAGTGAGTCACTGACTATGGACAAGTATGGTCTGATAAGTACATAAATGTTCCAAAACTCTTAATTTACGCCCTATTCCGTTCTATAACTAAAAAGAGTTTTTTTCTGTATCTTTTCAATATGTGTATAAAAATACCCACTGACCCCTAACAAATTCAGAGCTCTACTACGTCTTATACACTGCAGCCCTACCCAGTGAACCCTTCTGTGAACTACAGAACTCCTAATGTTATGGAGATAAGGAAAGAGGTGTAGTGTAATCCAAACAAAGATACAGTACAGTGAGCAAGAGTAAGAAACACTGAACACCCAGACATGTAGTTGACCTACCCAAATAGTCAAAAAGTTGCAGAAAACGGAAAGCAGCAGTACCAGCAGAAAGGTAAATATTTACCCTTCTTTCAGCAGGTATGCAATTAATATTGTGGTAAATGGGTCAGTAAGTAACTCCTCTTATTGGTTCAGCAATTCAGATGCTCAGTCACCTATCTGCTTCCTCAGAAAATTAGTCAGCATGATCACCTCTGTCAAACCAGCAAATAGCCGACTCAGTAACACTAAACTCCTCAAGCAGCAGAATGATCCTGCTGTGTATATCACAAGAACAGATGTGTGTTAGATGGGTAATTTCCTCCCCCCCCCCCCCGCATTTTATACATGTTCTTGCACCCTGTATGTATACATTTGCCTGGATGTCCTCCAACTTACATGTTTTACTCTTGACCGTCCTGGAGAACGCTTACGACGTGACTTCTCTCCATCCAGTTTCCCAACAGAAGGATCATAAATCAGGGAGTCATCAGTCTCTGGCATAGAGTCTGTGCACAGCCTCAGGGACCCATCTTCCTTATGCAAGCACATATCCATAGAGAGGGACCCGCCCTCAGGGTCAGGTGAACATAAAGCATCTGAGCCATGATAGCTACCGGTAGTATCTCCTTGGCTCAGATTGGAAATCTCATTTACAATGTCTGACTTTATGATAGTGCATCTAATAGGAGTATGAAATTTGCCAGTAGAAAAGTCCCCAATATCCTCATGACCTACTGTGGAATCAATACTTATTTCTTCAGTCTCAGTCTTAAAAGGCTCTTCAGAGTCCACAATCATTTCAGAATCCAAAGCAGATGGCTGCTCTGAAACACTACTCAAGTTATCCTCTTTTGTCCTTGTAGGACTGTAGGAAGTCCCACAGTCTGCACTCCCAGAATCCATAAATTGTATATCCTCAGTTTCTGAGGTATCTACCCGAGTCCTATCAGGGACTGAAGGTATTGATGATGAAGTCTTAAGAGGTGGATTTGGTGAAACTAATTTTACATTTGATGTTACTGCTTGTGTTTCACTAAGGCCTTCTTCCTCAACCTCCATATCTTCATCTTCCACTGTCACTAGTACAGGAGCCTCCTCAGGCGATGGACAAGTATCTATTATCCTCTCCTGAGGTGATGCCTCTGCCTCCAGTGGTGGTGGACTTCTGAATTCAGTTAGCAGTAATGGAGTATCAGGAAGCATCTCTGGAGCCTCTGCTGCTTCATTGTCGGAGGTGCCCAGCTCATCTTCTTCTGGTGTTAAAACATCTACATAAATTACACAAACCTCATTAAATTTCTTGTTTTGTAGAGTCATTAAACATACACATTTTTGACCAATATAGCATAATCTATACACAATGATTAGTATAACTGCTGATAAATACTTAGGGCAAAACCATTTCGGTTACTTTTCCAACCTGACCAAATCTATGCATCTTTAATGGAAAACCTAAGGCATGTCTTATTAGATGTGTAAGCCTTTTAACCCATGTACATGTTTTCAGAATCAAAGAGCTAAAAAGGAAAAAACTCTTATTTTGGATAGAGTTAGGGAAGTCTTTTTTTACCATCTGCATTCTATTGAGGAGATTTCCCTTCACTTCCGGTTTAAAAAACCAAAACAAACAAAAAAAAAACAAAACCAGGAAGTCAGAGAAAATCCCTCCAAGCAAAGAGAATACATGGTTATCACCAGTGTCATGTGAACCAGTGTCCCCAATTGGAAAAGGTTACCCGCTATTACTGTTCTAGGGACAACTCAAAAATGTGGGATTTTCTTTTCATTTCACTTTTGATAACAATTGTAAACATTACAAAGAGGGTGAATTTCGCTAACGGGCACATACTGCAATAAAAACCTGACATGGGTTCTAATCCCTTCCCACCGTATACACGGTCGCTAAAAGAGTTCTGCCTTCAGCTATACTTTAAATATTTTCCTAATAGAGGATGGTGGTGTGGCAACTCTCCATTATACATAGCTTCCTGAAATGCTTCATAAACTAAAAAATCTATACGGAAATAAAATATGTAGACTAACATTGCCGACTTCCTTTTGAACGTCCTAGGGCCTGGCTGTCTTTTATGTCAACGTTTTCGGAGTCACTCACTGAAAACAAAAACAAGCTGAGAATGGTAATCACAAATACAGATCTGCATGAATATTCCTCATCAATGACTCAAATACTGAACCTACTGCATGACAACCCAACAGTTAGTGTGCTCAGAAGCAGGAGGTCAGCAATGGTAATGTATACAAGTTTTCATTAAACCAATGCAAATATAAAAGTTGAAATTCAGGTCTGTTTACTAACCTAGTGGTTTGGCTTCACATTCCGATAGGGCCGTGTCCTGTATCTCACTGCTCTTGTCCTGTTCGTCCTTCTTTTGTTCGACAGATTTCTGCCTAATACATGCCAGACAGTTTACAATGGGTACTAGAGAGCCAGACCTTTGTATACAATGTATATGATGGAACCTGGAAGTACAACAAGCACAAACACTTAAGAGCTGCATAAAGGTTACTCATATAAAGAGTTTTTTTCTTTAAAATAAGGAAAAGCAAGATAAATAGTTCAGGATGATCTGCAATGCAGTTTGATAATGAAAGCACCCAAAAAAGCAAACACAATATAAAAAGGTATATGGTAAAAATCACTATAAATATATTTTGTGTGTACTCTTTCAGACAATATTCAGCAACAAAAGAAACTTTGATAATGGATACACATAGTGGAATCACTTACTTAGAGCATGAAGAGCACTGGCGCATGTTCTCCAATAAGCCAGACTGATTACAATGTACACATATCAGTGATTGACTCCTTTGCTCTTGGCATTTCTTGCACACAGAATAGTTCTCATACCATTGACTACCAGGGTCCATCTGTGAAGCCCAACAACCACAGCTGCGACATACCCTACAATTCTGAACAGAGATTGCATACATGAAGCGTAGTCTCATTGTCATGAGCAAATGATCAATAAATAGGTTAGATCAGCTAACACTTCTACCGCCTTAATAAAGAGGATCACAAGAGTCGTATCAAAACGTGTTTAAACTGCTCATCAAATACCATAAACAACTTTGAAATATCCATTAAATGCTGAAGCAAAGCGCTGCTAGAGCATGGGATACAAAAGCTAAAATTACCTTGCATTTCCATGAACCTGTTGGCAGATCCTCAATGGCTGGCTTCAGACAAAAAGTGTGATACCCTTTATCACAGGCATCACACACCAACATCATGGAATCCTCAACAGGTTTCCTGTCAAGGAGAAAGTTGTCACTTTGTTTTATTATTATTATAAACATCCTTTATAGCCAGGTCACACATACAGAACAATTAAAGTATTAAGGCTTTCAAAGAACTTAAAGTGGCACTCCGGTCTCCCCAACAAATTGAGTCCGAAGCTACAAATACTGTAGCTGCTGTCTTTTAATACAAGAGCCTTTAAAGGTCCAGGGGTCACTTGGCTTCGGGTGCTGGTGCCACCATCTTAAGGGAAACCAGAAGTGAAGCCTTGCGGCTTCACAGCTGGTTTCCTACTTTACATGCATGAATTGCACTGCGCTTTGTAAATGGGTAATCGTCTTCTGGGAGGCTGCAAGGGTTGTGGGGGTACCCTTCTGGCTTAGATCTCCACGGCAATCTGATCTGGAAGTGGGAGCAGATACCTGTCAAAACCATGTACCCTCTCTCTCCCTGCCCATCCCAAAAAGGTGCCAAATGTTGCAGTGGGGGGGGGGGCGGGCAGGCAAGCAGAACTTCCCCTTTTGGGTGGCGTTTGGTTGGCTTTAAGACCATATCCATCATGAAGAAAATTGTGTGTAAACATATGAGGCACAAACTAGAAGCTTTCCAAAAACGTGAAATTTGGGTTTCCACGTTTGCAGTGCAACCAAATAAAAGATTTGTAGGCTTACTTCTCGAACCTAATATGACAATTTCATATGAAACAAAAAAAAAAAAAAAACTGGAAATTTCACAGGCATGTGCTATTAGTAGAAAACCTTCATGTAGTACTTCCCTACAGTTTCCATATTTCAACAATCCATGGTTTGAACCAGCACTAACAGCTCATTCAAATCTCTTAAAGTTGAACAGCAGAAAAACTCTTGCCATGGGCCTGCACCTGCACTGAAAGGGTTGACTGGTAGTTTAGGATCTAGGGAGCATAGAAAATAAGATTTATTTATTTACTTCTTGTTGCAAGACTAGTTCATGCAGAGTCTTCTCCCCCATGCTCAAACAGTCTAAGATCCTGAATTCATCAAGACCGATGCAGGGTTCATAGCACTGCACTGGACATGAGGCTGAGGGAAAGACCACCGCTGAAGCACAGGGGAGTGCCAACTGCTGAGGGAAGCAGAGGATCAGATAAGTAAAAGTGCAATACTCTCCCCTAGAATGAACAAGAAGTTAACTTTGCAATGCAGGTGCAGCTCCACTGCAAGAAGAATTTCCACATTCCCTGGAGTTGGACTGCAAAGCCAAGTCTTTATGTACTTGGCAAACTGGACATCCTCTGGACAGGTAGCAAGACAGACAGCTTTAATTCAAACATTACCTGCATGTTTGGCACACTTTACACTCAGGACACTGCCAAGCAGAGCGTTTCAGTGGCATTACTGTGACATCAAGACAGGAGCCATGATAGTGCAAACCACAGCTAGTGCAGAACAGGAGATCTGTGAGGTCACCAGGCTTGTCACAAAGCATGCATTGAGAATCATCTAATAAGAGAAAAAAAATAGGTATACTATGAATTCAATAGCATTTCAGTAGTAGAAACTAAAAAAGACAAAACTACTTTTTTTCCTTTAGGGAGATTCACCCTCTCTATTTACCTTGTTTACGGTTAACCAGTTCAATACCGTGCACTTTTACCCCTTTCCTGCCTAGGCCAAATTTCAGGTTTCAGCACTCACACTTTGAATGACAATTGCGGGGTCATGCAACACTTTTTCTGTTATAAAAGCTTGCAAATAATTGTTCATAAATTTAAGCCAAGATGTATTCTGCTACATTTCTTTGTGAACTCTAACTTTCCTACAGACTAAATAATAAATACCGATTTGGGTTATTTTCGCCAAACTATATCTGAAAACTGATCAATCTTGAAGTTCTGTGGAGTGGCACTGAATGGTAGCCAATCTAATTTCTTGAGACCCAAAAATGTCAGAACAGTACAGATATCCCCCAAATGACCCCTTTTTGCAAAGTAGACAATCCAACGTATTTCATAAGAGTTTTTTGAAGTTGGAATTTTTTTGACAATCTTTTGGAAAATAGCATTATCATATAACTGATATGGCGGTGATCAGGGACACTAACTGGTGACAGTATGGAAAAAAAAAAAAGAAAAAATGGATAATCAATTTTTTTGATTTTATTATTTATTTTTATTAATTTTTTCCTCAAGATTTTTTTTCATATTACACTATGACCAAAGCAGTATAACGTTACCATAGTAACATTGTACTACTTTGGGGAAGTGATCATTTTTGGGGGGGGGGGGTTTTTTGGTTTTTTTACACAATTTGCTTATAGCAAAAGAATTTTTTTGCTATAAGCAAGCATTTAACTAAAAAAAAAAAATCGATTCATTCAGAATATTTTGTTGTGATTAGCCATGGCTAAATCACATGACGCAGATGGACTGTGACCATTCACAGCTAGACACACTTGTGATCAATGGATGGCTTCCTTTCATGCCATCCATTGTATACAACTGTCAGGTGACATGCTGTGATTGGTCACAGCAGGTCACATGGTACTGGCAATGGGCCGGTACACAGGTCTGTCATTGGCGGTGTCCGAGGTACACAGCCAGTAACAGATCTCGCCAAAAGGCGCAATCTGGGAAGGACGTTATATGACGCCAACCCAAATCAATGAAAGTCCCCCACCCGGCCATCATTTTCCTGTTGGCCAGGTGGGAAGTGGTTAAACACTGAAAGTAAAAAAAAAAAAAACCCACCATGTTGAGTTGTCACCTGAACAAGAATAAAGGGGAAATCTAACAATGTGTGCAGTGATCCCGATGAGACTAGTTAAATTATCAATACAGTGGGGCGATTTAATAAAACTGGTGCAATAGAATTGGATACAGCTGTGCATAGTAACGAGCTTCTAGGCTTTATTGTCAAAGCTTAAAGAGGAGCTCCAGGCTCCCCCAAAAAATTAAAAGTCAGCAGCTACAAATACTGTATAAGGACATTTACCTATCCAGGAGGTTCAGCGCTGTCATCACCCGGGCTAGTTCTTCACTAGTCTCCGGGTTCCCAGTGCAGCCACTGCAACCTTGCGGCTTCGAAGCCAGTCTCCTACTGCGCATGCGTGAGCAGCACTGCACCTTGTGATTGGTCCTGCAGTCTTCTGGGACCTGTTAAGTGTCCCTGAAGACTGAGGAGGGGAAGGAGGGGGGCTGAACTTCCGCCTCAGTATGTGGTGAACTGAGCCAGAAGTAGGAGCAGGTACCTGTAAAACCAGGTACCTGCTTCCTCCCCCCAAAAGTGCCAAATGTGGCCGTGGAAGGGGAGAGGAGACAGACAAGAGGATTTTACCCTTTTGGGTGGAGCTCCACTTTAATTGAACAAGCTGACGTTAGAAACAGATTGGCTACTAAGCACAGCTGTACCAGTTTCTGTGTGCATCCCAATGACTGCTGCAGTAATTATTCAAAGCAGCAGCCATTCTACTTGGTTCATATACGTAGGCGCTGTTGACATCAATTCTCAGCGGAAACACATCTATAAACATCCTGGTGACCTAAATAAAAGGGTAATGAAGGGCATTTAAGATCCTAAGCTTTTTAGAAATTAGGCTTGAAGGCCAACTACCCCATATTTTCTCAAATTATTACTTCTACTGATGGACTTCTGTACAACTGCCCTGCAGGTTATAGCTTACAGCACTGAACATGTATTCTAACACCTGGGAAGTCTCCCCACTGTCAGAATACAATAGCTCAGCGGGAGATTTCCCCAATCCAGTCAGTTTTTTTCAGTTTAACTCACTGGTTGAATGAAAAAACACTGCCTCATCTATGGACTGCTTTAACTTAAGCCAATTCAGGAAACGGTCAGCCTGCATCCTCCTAACCAGCCACTAGGTGTCAGGTCACAGATATCCAAGATGTAAAAATGACAAGCAAGCTATTTATCAGTGATTTAATTCAGGAATATAAAAGAAAAAACTTTTATAAAATGTTTCCACATCTATACTAACCCATTGCAACAGCTTCAGCAACATGTTCTGTGCACAGCAGTTTTAAGGTCTTCAATGATTGGAAGGATCCACTTGCGGCAGCACATGGAAAATGATATCGGCGCAAACACCCTGTGGAGTGGCACTGAATGGTAGCACCCATCCGATTACAGTATTCACATTTCTGAAAGAGAAGATAATCATACATACAGGACAAACACACAGATATTCAACTCCTACAAGTAAAAAAGTATCTAAAATCTGTACAGTAGCATCCCTGCTTGTGTACATTGAGAAGTCAGAAAAAGAACCTTTAAGTTACTTTGGCTTAAAAGGGCTGCCAATATATGTTCTGATCTACATGTAAATCTTCAAACATTAACATTTTACATTCCTATATCTTGCATTAAAACCAGATTTAAACAATTCATGAAAAACCATGTAAAGTTATTACCTCATGGTACCCCTTTTACCAAAAATAACCTCAAGCAAACGCTTCCTCTATATGTGGATTTGCATGAATGTATTCTGGCCTGTTCCTATGTATAAAACTGCCTAAGCAGATTTTGGGAAGTATTGCCAAAATACCTTGTATTTTGACTTTTGCGTTCTATAAATAGGCCTCACCTTGTTGATCATTCCTGCATTTTGGATAACTTTCATGTAACATGACCCAACTTCTTAAACTAGACACACACATCTTGATACAACTAGGGTTCAATTTAAGTGATGGCAGAAGGTGGCAAAGCAGATCCTCAGCGCTATACTTTTTTCCCACCAAATTTAAAAATGGGAGGAGGTATTAGAATTTGTATGCAGAGTTTTGTTTTCTCTATAAACGTTATAGGATAAGTTCACCTTTGACATGTTCAGCACCCCCTCTCCCCTTCAGCCACAGTCACATTTCAAAATCAGCGTATCATTCATTTACAGGGATCTGTGAATAAATAAACTACAAGACCCCTCTATTAATTTGGCAGGCAAACATGTAGTTTCAATGGCCTTCAAGCGTGCTGATAAGCACAGCCGGAGCATGACACTGCACATCTACTGATCACGGGTGCAATACTTTGCAGGCTCCTGTAAAATAATACGCTTTATTTTTACCTGCAAAAATACACACACACACACACACACACACACACACACACACACACACACGTTTTTGTGTTAATTCTGAGGAGCAGTGGATTTATTCTCAGGAACTCCACATACACATCACTCTAGTTCTGTTTTTGATTTGGCTGACGCATTAGGACAGGGCCAACCTACTAGTCTGTACACATAGAGTATGCTGATATTCTGTGTTACATTTTGGGTCAAACACTCTACCATTCATTATAATGCAATGCAGAAGACAAAATATCAGATTATCATCTTTATCAATCCGTCAGATCAATACAAAGTTTCTGCACCCAAGGCACACCTAACGCAAAAAGGCAGAGGGTTCTAAATATCCATTTGAAGACTGAAATCTGAGTTCTGTTTACCACCTCTTTCCAAACTTAATACGCACAAACAAAAATGAAACATATTGCCGCTTACCAATCCTTAAAGCTGGATTCACACATGTGCGGTGTGGTTTTGAAGGTTCACACTGCTTAGAAAACTGAGAGCCAGTTCACATACGCTCACTGGCCACTATATTAGGTTCACCTTGTTAGTACCAGGTCGGACCCCCTTTTGCTTTCAGAACTGCCTTAAATCTTCGTGGCATAAATTGAAAAAGGTGTTGGAAATATTCCTCATGCAGTCGCTGCAGATTTGTTGGCTGCATATCCATGATGTGAAGCTTCCATTTCACCAAATTCCAAAGGTGCTCTATTGGAGTGAGATCTGGTGACTGTGGAGGCCATTGGAGTACAGTGAACTCATTGTACTGTTCAAGAAACCAGTATGAGATTTGAGCTTTGTGACATGGTACATTATCCTGCTGGAAGGAGCCATCAGATGATTGATCCACTGTAGTCATAATAGGATGGACATGGTCAACAACAATACTCAGGTATGCGGTGGCATTTAAATGATGCTCAATTGGTACTATGGGGCCCAAAGTGTGCAAAGAAAATATCCCCCACACCATTACACCACCACCCTGAACCGTTGATACAGGGTGGGATGGATCCATGCTTTCATGTTGTTTATGCCAAATTCTGACTCTACCATCTGAATGTCGCAGCTGAAATTGAGACTCATCAGACCAGGCAACTTTTGGTAATCTTCTATTGTGCAATTTTGGTGAGCCTGTGCGAATGGAAGCCTCTGTTTCCTGTTCTTAGCTGACAGGAGTGGCACCTGGTGTGGTCTACGGCTGCTGTAGCCCATCTGCTTCACAGTTCAGCATGTTGTGCATTCAGAGATGGTATTCTGCATACCGTGGTTGTAACCATTGGTTTTTCCATTACAATTGCCTATCATCCCAAACCAAACCAGTCTGCCCATTCTCCTCAAGACCTTTTTATTCACAGACTGGCTGCTGACTGGATATCTTCTCTTTTTTCTGACCGTTCTCTGTAAACCCTAGAGATGGTTGTTCGTGAAATTTCCAGTAGATCAGCAATTTTTGAAATACTCAGACCAGTCCATCTGGCACCAACCACCATGCCACATTCAAAGTCACTTAAATCCCCTTTTTGATGCTCGGTTTGAACTTCAGCAAGTAGTCTTCACCATGTCTAGATGCCTAAATGCACTGAGTTGCTGTCATGTGATTCGCTGATTAGCAATTTGTGTTACCAAGTCGTCAGTCAGTTTTCTGAGCAAAGTCCAGTTCAGATGCGAATTCAGACTCATTGACTTCTATGGGTACAGCTTCTGAATCACGTGTCATCAGTTTTGAACACAATTTCAGCAGTTTTCACTCTTTAAACCCTGTCCTGAACCGCATCTAAACCAGGCCTGAACTGCTGAACAACTGCTTTGTAATTTGCTATGAAGACGTACCTTCAAAATTGCACCGTGTGTGTGAATCCAGCCTGAGAGAACTCTTTTTTTTTTTTTTTTTTTTAATTTGCATTGAATCTGCACATATGTGAAAAGATTCCGACATATGTGAACAGGCACAATAGAAAGCAATGTTATGTCACATGTCATGTGAATTGGATGTGGTTCTAAACGCATCAAATTCGCATATATGTGAACTGGCTCTTAAATGGTGGATACATTCGTTTTCTTTGTCCAGAATATTTTCCCCTTTATATTTACCTGAAAATCATGTGAACACCACACTTCTGATCTCTAGGTGAATACACTCCCTTCTCAACTGTATCTATAGAGGAAGCAATGGTTGCCACCCACCCTAGACTTTAAATATGTCTGCCCATATTCATCTCTATCATATAGGGGCAAAGGGATAAGTAGTTTGCATAAGAGATAGATAAGATTGGTTTCCTTTCTGTACAGTTTCTAGCAATGTCAAAAACTAGATAATTTCTGTAGTTGCTGAAAACATTCCAAGATTAAAAAATTAATTCAGCCACCAATACAAAGGATTGGTAAACTAAACATAAATATCAAAGCGAGCACTTCTAAAATAGTAAAACAAAAGCAGCTTGCATAAGGAAAACCCCTAGATTCTTTGGTACATAAATATCTAAAATTTTAACAATAATATGAATAATAAAGTGATAAGTGATATATAAAGCGCAAAGGTTGTGCGCTACAAGGTGAAATCAACGTGATGTCTTGTCCAAGACAGTATATAATAAGATGACAATAGCATATTATCACATAAAGACAAGTTATGTACCATAAATGCACAATTTAAACAACGCATACAAGTCCACAGCAAAAACGTTGAGCCATTCACATGGCGCATCAATACTCCAGAATCTGAGGGTACCGATCTCTCTTATTAAACTTGTGTAGACAATAATAAGGTGCTCGTGACATCCGTGGTATGGAAAAAGGTGTGGTTGCACTCACCAGAAGCAAAAATAAATTGCGCATGTAATAATCAAAAGGCACTAGTGGTCATCTGGGAGCTAAAGGGGATGAGGCACTCAGATGTTGCTTGATACACCCAGGGCTGGACTCCAGACCTCTCAAAGAAACCCTCTCAACTAACAGGGACTGCTCCTTGGTTTCACTTACACCCACGCATCAAGTAGGTACATCTTCAGAGGAAAATCCACCTTAAGTAGCTCAACATAAGCCACCAGACAAAGAGCTGATATAGTGTAGCAGGTTTTATTCAGCCAATGATGATAACATAGAGCAGGGCAGCTTAAGTGTCAGCAAAGAGATTTTGGCAAAACAAACATGCATGTGTTCCAAAGATGGCCGGCAGCCTAACACGTGTTAGGCTACTTAAGGTGGATTTTCCTCTGATGCTGTACCTTTTTGCTGTGGACTTATATGCATTTAAAGTGTGCATTTATGTTACATAACTTGTCTTTATGTGATAATACGCTATTGTCACATTATACACCGTCTTGGACAAGACATGTTGATTGCACCTTGTAGCGCACAACCTTTGAGCTTTATATATCACTTTATTATTCAAAATTTTATTATTCATATTTTCAGCGCTGCATTTTTAGATATTTAAATACTAAGGACTGAGTTTAATTATGCCTAAAAAGAAAAAAACATGACCACCAGTGTATGTCTACATTGTCTTCTAAGGCACTGCACATCAGATGAAAAAAAAAAAAAAACATCTCCATTACATGAACATATTACAGTTATATTTTTCTATCAGGGTTTTGAACTTATCTGGCCAACAATGGGTAATAATGCATGTAAAATATTTGAACATCTGCAGCAGAGTGCAATACTGATACAGAATACTTTAGATGTTTATTTTTTGACTAGTATTTTTTCAGTAGGAGCCATGTTACTGGTTTATTGTTTTTGCATAAAAATATGAGAAATACATTCTTGATATTTTTATTATCTATTTGTTACATGAATTATTAGACTAATTCATTAACCAGAAGTAACACGATGAACCCAATTGAGTTGTTTAGGAAGGGTAGAATTAAAGGCTCAATTTTTTTAAGCTTTGAGAGCCTGTATTTTGTACCTACCTGTGATATCCCTGAGAATACAGCTTTATCAACATGAACAAGTCCAGTCCCTTCCACTTTCTGGACTCCATGTGACCACAATGCACACCAATAATGAACCCAGCAATGTCCTGAGAATGGAAAGTATAAAAGTTACAAACGTTAATAAAAATAAGTAAATAAATGAATGAAGACATGTTCACACCCCAAAGTGCCATTATAATATACAGGAATGTGAGAATTAATATTACAAAGAACACTCTTATTCAGTACAGTGACAATTTTTACAATGCAGCACAGCCTAAAATTCTTCAAAAAAAAAAAAAAAGTGAAGTAATGACTCCAACACAAAAAAAAATGGGTAAACAAGAGCACTGCACTGGCGAGAAAATAAGCGGGTGTATTAACGGTTATTGATAGAACGGCCAAGGTAAGCAAGAGGACCTTACAAAGTTACATAATTTAGTAAAGTGTGGGGGGGGGGGGGTTGCGCAATACACCTATCTAGTTCAACCAATAGAGAAAAAAAAAAATAGATAAAAGGGAAACGTCAGGCTGGTAATTAGGTCGGGAATGTCTAAAAACATGCGTTTGCCAACACTTCCTCACCTGAGGGTTCAAAAAGCTCCTCCGGTAACACAGACTCTTCAAAACCAATTATAGTTGGGTCCAGGCATGGCGTGCCAATCTCATGCTTCCGACACAGGGCTGGGTTCAGCTGAGGGCGGCTAGGTGAAGGATCAAATCTAAAGAGTTTGCAGTATCCCTTGGGGCTCCGTTCACCACAATTGCAAAGAGCACAGCGCCTTGTAAAAGGACCACTATGCAGAGATGGAAAACAAAATTTTAGTATTTATCAGGAGACAAATGCTCATAGCTATAAAGAAACAAACTGTATAACTTTTTAAATGCTGTGAAATTATTCTATCTTCCTCTGGGCATGGCCAGAAGCAGGGAAATCGTAACAATTTTTTTTAGAAAACTTTTTTAAGCTGGTCTAATACCTGCTACACCGTGGGTCTCGGGGAATACCATCCTCTAGAGATTGGTTGATTGAAGATGGATTGCAAGACTCCTCTGCTTCACAGGCCACATCAGAGCCATTTTCATCAGCTAAAAACAGGAAGATTAATAAATCACAAATAGAAAAAGAATTTTAAAGAATTTTGCAAAAATTTATAACATGGGCTCTATAAAGGCTAAAATGACACCCATGGGAGTGGACGATGACTTTCTCATGTACATAATGGATCCACAGGCATCTGTCTCAACTCTGCACATGACAGCACTGCATTACCTGATGCTTCAGATTCCTTATCCTCGCTGGATGGTTTCTGATCATCCATCCCTGGCCAAGAAACTGGAACTGTCCCTTTGAGGGAGACCTGTGAAAGGTGGTAAATCAGTTGGTACAGTTATTTGGGTTTCAAGCATCTTTAAATATGAATACATGGTGAATAATACAAACAGCTAGGCTCATTTAAACTGCTCAAAGCCTCGGTAATTTTCACCTCAGTTCAGGGTGGATTTGATTTAAATCAAACTGATTTAAATCACGATTTAAATCACTAGCCAGTAAGGCTTGATTTAAATCATAGTTTTCTACATAAAGACCAAGTATTGCTGGTATAACTTTAATATGCAAGTAGATGAAGATTTGTAGAACAACAACTTTTCAAATTAGTTTTTTTATCCCCAGTTTAATCATTCATATTTAGACAACTTTTCTGCTGTACTTAGGAAGGAGAAAAATAATTACCTTAATAATAACAATTTAAATAGATTTATTCAACTAAAACAATAACATTCCAGCATATGTTATTTGCTTAAACAAACATCCATGTTTGTTAACTAAATTTGGCTAAACAAAATACCGTATTTTTCGCTCCATAAGACGCACTTTTTTCCCACTAAAAAGGGGGGGAAATGTCAGTGCGTCTTATGGAGCGAATATGGAGTGGCCGGTCTGGTATTTCCACCGCCGCCGTGTCAGAATACCGGGCCGGCCGCTCAGCTCTGCAGCGGGACCTTACCTGTTCCTCTATCCAGCAGCGCGCTGTCTTCCCGGCTTCTGTAGTGTGGGCGCTCGACTTGACAGCCGGGTCCCAAGTGCGCATGCGCAAGAAGCGGTGCTCTTTGTGAATGGTAAGGCGGCACCTGGGATACGACAGGTCCCAGAAGCCGGCGGACCAATCACAAAGCGCAGCACTTCTCGCTCATGCGCACTTGGGACCCGGCTGTCAAGCCGAGCGCCCACACTACAGAAGCCGGGAAGACAGCGCGCGGATGGATAGAGGAACAGGTAAGGTCCCGCTGCAGAGCGGACACTAATTAAAGAACAACTCCGCGGAAGTAAGAGTGGGTACCTGTCGAATTCAGGTACCCGCTCCCCTCCCTCCCCAAAGGTCAGCAGTCATCTCCTGTACTGTGTCCGCAGTCTCTGGTCATCCCCTGTACTGTGTCCGCAGTCTCTGGTCATCCCCTGTACTGTGTCCGCAGTCTCTGGTCATCCCCTGTACTGTGTCCGCAGTCTCTGGTCATCCCCTGTACTGTGTCCGCAGTCTCTGGTCATCCCCTGTACTGTGTCCGCAGTCTCTGGTCATCCCCTGTACTGTGTCCGCAGTCTCTGGTCATCCCCTGTACTGTGTCCGCAGTCTCTGGTCATCCCCTGTACTGTGTCCGCAGTCTCTGGTCATCCCCTGTACTGTGTCCGCAGTCTCTGGTCATCTCCTGTACTGTGTCCGCAGTCTCTGGTCATCTCCTGTACTGTGTCCGCAGTCTCTGGTCATCTCCTGTACTGTGTCCGCAGTCTCTGGTCATCTCCTGTACTGTGTCCGCAGTCTCTGGTCATCTCCTGTACTATGTCCGCAGTCTCTGGTCATCTCCTGTACTATGTGTGCAGTCCATTGGTTCCGAATATTTATTTTCCTGTTTTCTGCCTCTAAATCCTAGGTGCGTCTTATGGTCAGGTGCGTCTTATGGAGCGAAAAATACGGTATATATATTTTGAGACTTCGACTGTCAGCCCCTTCCTCCTCACACTTCGTTTCACTTTCTTCTTGTGCAGATCTATTCCACTCCAAACAATCAGAAAAATATTGTTTCTATTCTATTCACTGAACTTCTTGAAACTTAGCACTGAAGGGGTTGATTCTGTATTCATAGGTTTGTAGAAGTTAGGATTAAGGTCTTTTACTTAACTCTGTTCATGTTATAACATTTTTGCTGTGAAGAAGAGGCATGTGATCTCCGCTGAGTCAAATTCAGTTTTGAGAACTGCAAAAGTAAACCAAGCATCTGTGATAATATCTTGTAGGTAGAGAAACTGCCCAATAATCTTACAAAAACCTCTGGAAGAGCATGACATTGTGAATGGATTCATGGAATTTATTTACCAAAAAAAATAAACATACAGCCTTATTCTACATAATTAAAGAACTAATCTTTATTTCATGATGGAATAACCTTTGGATGGTAATATATTTTCCTCAAAAAGCATTTTTTTAAAAAATCCGATTTAAATAAAAAAAATCCGATTTAAATAAAAAAAATCCGATTTAAATAAAAAAAATCCGATTTAAATAAAAAAAATCCGATTTTTTTTTGATTTTTTTTTTTTTTTTTTAAAAAATCATTGATTTTTATCCACCCTGCCTCAGTTACAAACATGAACATCCTTCAGGCTAGTTTTAAAAACATCCCTATCACACTTCATTCCTCTTGAAATGACTTGTCCCACAAATTAGTGTTCTGACCATGCATTCATGCTCCCAATCCACAAGCTGAAATAGCTTATACTCATACAGGAGTACTACAGGTTACTACATAATCCGTTTTGTATCCTGTACCACACTCCAGGCCAAACAGGACAAGAGTTTCAGCAACTAAGGTTGGCTACACATCATACAATTTCCTTTAAATGTACTAAAACCATATAATAGGTGGTCAAACCTAAACCGCTTTTAATTTGGCCATTGTACTGCATAGTTGAAGGTAAATCTAAAAGAAATTAAACAAGAAATTTGTATAATGTACGGCCAGCTTAAATTGGGATGTCAATCTAGCTCTTCACTGTCCTGCAGAGGAAGGTCAGGCTGGTTTTAATATACGGGTCCACACATCAAACATTATCATAACAGCCCCTCCCTCTTATATTGTAAGCTCAAAGGAGCAGGGCCCTCCTATCCCTCTTGTATTGAACTGTATTGTCTCCCTTTATATTGTAAAGTGCTGAGCAAACTGTTGGTGCTATATAAATCCTGTATAATAATAATAAAATAGCGGTAGCTCCAATTTTTGTATGTCACACTATATTATCACACAACGCACAATTTTAGTCAAAAATACACTTAATTTTAGGGCACAAAAAGCAATAAATTATCCATTTTTTTTGTAAAATATAAAAGATAAGGTTGCATTGAGTAAATAAATATCCAACACATCAAACCTTAAATTTGCATGCGCTTGTGAAATGGCAACAAAAACTTTAGTACCATGTATTTTCTATAGGTGACGCTTTTAAAGCCCCTTACAGGTCATCAGTTTAGCGTTACGGAGGTGGCCTGGTGCTAGAATTATTGTACTCATTCTGGTATGCACGGCGATATATAACGTGTATCGCAATCATCGTTTTCATGCGTAGGCGCCCCAGTGCATGCTTTTATGTTTTTGCATGCGTACATATGTGGGGGTGAGAGCCTTGAAAATGTTTTTTTTTCTTCAAAATCACATAGGGTACAGTCCCCTGTGAGATGATTTTTGGTGACAGGTTCTTTTCTGAGACATCCAGGGTCTAAAAAGACCCTGCATGTTTCCCTGGGCTCCACTGAATGTAATGCAGTGCACATTGCACTGCATTACATTCTTTCCCGGCTTAGATGAACAATAAGGGAAGGGGCTGTGTCCACTCTCCTCCCTCCCCTATACCCACTGGCACCCACTGAACCATTTACAGCTGTCCTCTACAGCCTTTTACAACACAGATTCTCTCAGCAGGAGGATTTGAATTCCCATGCTGAACATCTTAGGGAGAAGAACTCTGAATCCTGACTGGAGGGAGGAGACACCCACCCCCCTCCCCCCCAACACTACACAAAGAATAAGCACAGCTGTGGCTGTCAATCACAGGCTGTGTGCTAAAGAGCCCCCTCCCACCTTTTTTCTTTTGGTGCCAGAAAAACCATCAGAAGTGACTGAGGAACAGAGGAACAAGGCAGCAGAGAGAAGTTACACACAGAGCTTTGGATAGAAGTAAAACTGTATAGAAGGATATGCTCTGTTCAGATTTCATGTCTGAGGTTTAAAACTATTTTAAAAAATGATACAAAAGGCTTCATTTTTTTTTTTTTTTTTTTTTAAATAACACTCATCATACTTACCTACTCTCTGCAGTGGTTTTGCACAGAGCAGCCCCAATCCTCTTCTTCTCAGGTAACACCAGGCACTCCTCCCTCCTGTTGGGTGCCCCCACAGCAAGCCGCTTGCTATGGGGGCACCCGCTGCTACGTGTGTCCATTCACATTCACAGCTGTGGCTTTGTCCTGCCCCCTTTCTCCTCATTGGTTCACTGGCTGCGATTGAGATAATGAGAAGAGGGACTCCCAGGATAGCTGAGACTCCAGTACACATCGCTGGATCAAGAGAGGGCTTAGGTGATTACGGGGCTGGGGGCGCTGCTGCAAAGAGAAGGTTTTTTACCATCATGCATAAAATGCATGAAGGTAAAAAACCTTGACCCTTTACAACCACTCTAATTAATAGGTCGATCTGGGATCAGATGCAGAGGTCTTGCTGCCAAAGAAGCAGTTGGTGGCTAAAAAAAAAAAAAAAAAAAAAAAAAAAACCATTTTATACCAGGGCTTGAAATATTTGATTTGAATCTAGAAGCCAGTTAAAGTTAGGAGCCAGCTTTTTTTCATTTTTTTTTTTTTTTTTTTTAACCACTTGCCAACTGATTATTTTTACTCCCGTTCCTGCCCAGGCAAATGTTCAGTTTTCAGCACTGTTCATCTGAGCACCACAAAGTGAAAACTCTCTTCAGTTTATTAAAAGTTAACTGAAGAGAGTTTGCACTTTGTGGTGCTCAGATGCAGTGTAGTTGTACATTGATAGTTGATCTCATTTTATCTTCTTTATAAAATCACATTTGAAGGTTTTTATTGTTTGCAATAAGCATTGATTGAGAATTGAATATATTTCTAATTTGTGATGGAAGTCGCTGGGATGCAGTTTGCATTGGATAACGCTTTCTGCATTTGGCCCACTAGATGGTGCTATAGATAAATTGGCATTTATTTTTTTACTTTTTTATTATTTTTGCAAAATTAAATGTTATTTATTTTGGGATAATGTGAGATTGGATGCACATTTTTGTAATTATTATTGCGGGAGAGCAGTGGTGTTTGTACCCCGAGCAGCTTTAAATGTCAGCAGCATTTGTTTATAAAAGGGATCCATCAGAAGAGCCCTCCAATCCCCTTGAGAATGTCTCTGCAGCTAAAATGAGTCGTAACACAGCTTATGCTGACATCACACCGTTTAACCGGCTAGCAGTATTTTTTGAGCTGTTCCTAGACTTTTACGTGTTCATCCTGGGAGTACATTCCTTTTAGTTAATAAATTAGATTGGCAATTTTACACTATAGAGTCTGCATGCTCCTTCCTGGTACTGAGCCATGGTTTGCTAGTGAGCTCTGAGGTTCCCATCCATTCGCATGTAGGATCCATCCTGAATGGTGTGAAATGTTGGAAGAGTAAAACCTTGATGTACCAATACTTTGAAAACCTTCTATAATTATGGGTCTGAATTTTTAGTAAGTGACTGAGACTTCTTATGAAAAGTAACATACGCTCTGGCTGTACTAACAAAGGGGGGTGCTGAGCGCCTAAGCGAGCGCGCAGCGCTTCCCCCTCACGACTGCTTTGTCAAGCGGACACAGTGGAATGCAGATCCCAGTGATCATGTGATCGGTATGTGATCACATTGTAAGCAAATCTGTTATGAATCAATCTCACAACAGCTCTGCTTCTCCTCCTAGTGAGCTGTGATTGGCCTACAGCTGTCAAATGACCACATGGGACCCAATCACAGCACCCTGTACCATGCGACCAGCTCCAGCCAATCACAGATCTCTATTTTGAGCTGTCAAAACTTAACTCATTCATGACAGTTCATGAATGAGTTAGGTTCATGACAGCAAGCTTTCCATTTCAGGAGAAACTACCTTTATTTCTCCTGCAAAGCAAAGTGCAAAAATAACAAAAAATCCCTAATCACCCCCCCCCACAGCAGTACAATGTTTCTATGGTAACATTGTACTATTCTGAGAAAAGTATTAAAGTAAATAAAATTTAATAAAAAAAAATAAAAACCATATTGATAGATATATTTTTTTTTTATTATTTATTTTGTAAACTACTTGCCAACCGCTTACCCTTGGCAAAGCGACGTAATCTTGTGTCACTTCCTATTTTTGGGCTCTTGTCCCACAGGGGAATCCGAGAATGCAGCCGGTAGTTCTGCTGGCTGACCATAGAGCTGGTCAGAGACCAGAATGGCTCCAATCATCTCTATAGTCTAAGAAATCGGAAACTACGAGCATTTCATCAATTAAATTTCACAGGACATAAACAGCGCCATTTGTAAATTGGTGGTGCGGTGTCAGCTCCGGTGCCCCTGCCAATGGACCTTGCTTCAGTCTGCCTCCCTATAGCAACACCACTGCACACACAATGGAGCAGAGCTGAGTGCCAGCCGCTCCCAGCCCCAGCATTCAGATCACTCTGATCAGTGGAGGCTCCTTCCTTGTCCAGTCACTCAGCGCCTCCTCTCTATCAGCTCTGATCTGGCTGTGTGTGCCTTGCAGATAACAGCTCCTGTGTACACTGCCACGTCCTGTGTCACTTCTGCTAGGGGGTGGCACCGCCCCTCTAAGAAATGCCACCCTAGGCAAATGCCTTGTTTGCCTAGCGGTAAATACGCCCCTGGGTACAATGGTTGATGCGTTTCGACTTAGCAAGCCTTAGTCATAATCTATACCATGACCTAGGTTATGACTAAGGCTTGGTAAGCTGAGATGCGTCTATCTTTGTACCTGTGATGTTTTTACTTTGGTCGATTTAATAAAATGAAGATTTTAGAGCAGTGCCGGTAGTGCGGATCGATTTCAGTCTTCTCTTCATCCGTACAAAGTCCAGAATTTATAATGCTAGTCTGAGCTTTCAGAAAGCAGGTGCAGAGAGCGGAATTTACACACCACAGAGCTTGGTGAGGAGAGTTTTGACAGCTGACTGGAGGGACACACCCTTCATACAGCACACAGCTGAAGGATGTCAATCATAGGCTTTGTGCTGGAGGACCCTTTGTCACCTTTTCTCAGTGTCAGGAAAAATTGTCAGATAAGACATGCTAATAGAGGGAAGGAGCAGCAGACTTAAAATGGGTTATTTACTAAAACTGGAAGGTGCAAAATCTGGGGCAACTCTACATAGAAACAAATCAGCTTCCAGGTTTTATTGTCAAAGCTAAATTGAACAAGCTGATTGGCTACCATGTACAGCTGCACCAGATTATGAGTGCCCCTGCCCCAGTTTTAGTAAAACAACCTCTTAGTGTTCCTAACAGACAAGTACACAATATAGAGGGGATATGTTTGTTCTGATTTCACCTGAGGTTTACAACCACTTTAAAACAAGTAAATTATATACTTTCCTATCCATTTACATATGCTAGCAGCATAAAGATTAAAAATAGTCAATGTTGATTGAGTGAAGTTCTGCTTTCAAACGTCCAACACACATTTTGGCAAGAGTACTAATCACTCAGCCCAGCTTGCTGCCCTACACACAGCCAGCTAGAATCATAGTTTGGCCAGATATATATATCCATCCTAACCCTATCTTGTCCATCTAGGAGGTAAAACGTATTTAAAGCATTTTTTTTGTTTACAATAAAAATTACAGATCACCCTTCTTTTAAATTAAGTAGAGACTCCCTGGATTGAATGTTTCTAAAGGTAGAAGGGTTTTCATATCAATGCATTCTCTGCATTACAGTTGGAGGAAAAAAAACAAAAAAAACAAAACAAAAACAAACACACACACACCTGTGTGTGCAACTCTCGCTCCCTTATACAGTCACCCAAGCCCAATCTCAATCTACCGGTGTGCCCAAGAACAGTGGCTCTCTCCCCACTGGACACAGAGCAATGAGCACACGAGTGGCCAGGAGTGTAGGTGGAGGACCCTAGAAGAGGATTGGGGCTGCTGTGCGCAAACTTATTGCACAGAAACAAGTATAACATATATGAAAAAAAAAAAAAAAAACACTTATTGCCCATGTCATTAGCCACCATGTTATATTCTGTATAGATAATTCTTGAAGAGGATTAAAGTCAAAAAAGGAGAGGACAAGATTGCTTCCAGAAAGCTGCATGCCTCTACTAGTGTCGCATGGTTCCCAAACACTTCCTGCTTCCTGTATGTGTCTTACAGAAAATTGATGTCTTTGTAATCATCTGGGTTCTGAGGAAATACAGTCCCATCTGTTCTTCTCAGCACCATGATTTACTACTCTGCAAACTACTACTAAAGGCAGCCACACCATGGATCGAAGTATGACAGTTTTGGTAGGAACAGCCTGAATGTTGATCCATGCATGGACAGGCTGGCTGTACAGAAGCTGATCTACCGATCAACTTGTGTACAACCAACCTGGCGGATTTTCCCTGCTCGTTCAGCCATAGCTGGCAGCACTGATCAGTGTATTCAGAATACAATAGCTCAGCGGGGAGGATTCCCCCATCCACACCAAGTGTGTGGATGAGAGAATTAAATCTTTTTTTTTTTTTCGGTAGCCATATGCCATACACGGGTTCGATGCCGCCCGACATTTGGCTCATGTGTACTAGGCTTAAAGCTGGATTCCTCAACATTCTAGAGTCTTAAAGCATTTCTAAAAGTTCATTTTTTATTTTTTTTTTTTATGTAGAACAAAAACATGCCTATACTTACCTGCTGCGTGCATTGGTTTTGCACAGAGCAGCCTGAATCCTCTTCTCAGGTCCCCCGCAGGCTCTCCTGGCTCCTCCTTTCTGTCTTGTGCCCCCACAGCAAGCAACTTGCTGCGGGGGCACCCAGTGTTCCGTGTGGTCATTCACACACGGAGCCGTGGCTTGGCCCCACCCCCTCTCTCTCTCAATGGCTGACTGGCCAATCACTCCAGCTTGCTGTCGCAGCAAATGAGGAGGCAGAGACCCTGGACAGCTGAGGCGGTCATTCACATTGCTGGATTGCAATGAGGCTCAGGTAAGTATTGAGGGGGCTGGGGGAGCTGCTGCACACAGAATACATGAAGGTAAAAAACCTTCAGCCTTTACAACCACTTTAAAGCAGAGTTCTACCTGGGAAAAAAATAAATAAAAGTCCTGCAGCTACAAAAACTGTAGCTGCTGACTTTTAAAATAGACACTTACCTGTTCCTCGGTCCAGCGGTGTCCTCGCAATCACTGGTTTCACCTGCCCTGTTCTCTCCCTGGCACCTTCAGTGTGGGCACCCGGCTGTGACAGTTCGCGGCTTCACAGCCAGATACCAGGTGCCAGCTGTGCATGCGCGAGAAGCGCTGCACTTTGTGAATGGCCCTGTAGTCTTCTGGGACCTGTCGCGTGTCCCAGAAGACTGCGGGGAGGGAGGGTAGGAGGACAACTTCGGCTTCCGATTGCCTAGGCGATCGCAGCGGAAGTGGGAGCGGGTACCTGGCAAATTCGGGTACCTGCTCCCACCCCCCACAAGGTGCCAATCCTTAATGGGGAGCGGGGGACAAAGGCTTAAAGTGGAACTTCCCCCCCCTTTGGGTGGAGCTCCGCTTTAAGGCAGCATTAACTGAATGAAAAGTACACAGTAAACAAGGGCTGACAGGCTTCTGAAACAAAAACACATCTATACCACTAAATTCTGTAGCACAAAGCTCAGCAATAAACTTTTTTTTAATTGTAACAGATATACGACAAAAGCAATATACAGTCTTGCAGTAAAAAGGAAGACTGTCTCATTACTGTCCTGTCCAAGGATTTACAAATCTGTAATTGCTGTGTAATTCCAACGAAGAGTGGAGTCATGTCATTTCCCAGCACAACAAAACAACTGCCTAATGATAAACACAGCAAAACAAAGAAAACAACCTTGAAATCTCAAGTATTGTGTTTCAAATGCAAAATATGCCAGATCTGAAAAAGTAAACCATTTTACTAGCACACAATATATTTTATATTGTCTATTGGGGAACTCAAAAATACATGGGTGTTAAATTGACACCTTTTCTGGGTTAAAAGGGACACTAAAACACAAACGGTTTAACCACCTGTAGATAATACTGAGGCAGAGCAGCTCTGCTGCGCCGAATGATGTACACGATAGGGGAAAGTAAAACAGATTTGAATATACACAGAAAAGGGGTGTTTAATTGGTGTGAGAATTTAAAGATTCTTTACATTTTTATTGATCAGGTTTAAGGCTGCAACAAACTATTCTTTTTATAATCAATTAGTTGGCCAATTGTTTTAATCAGATAAAAACGTTAAAAGTGTGGTGTACAACTCAGTTAATATGTTATGGTTAAAAAATATATATATCTCCTAGATTGTAAGCTCCAAGGAGCAGGGCCCTCCTATCCCTCTTGTATTGAACTGTATTGTTGCTGGATTGTCTCCCTTTATATTGTAAAGCGCTGAGCAAACTGTTGGCGTTATATAAATCCTGTATAATAATAATTGAATATCTATGTGCAGTTGCTGTTCCCAGTTGCTTCCACTTTGTTATAGTACCACCAACTGTTGACTGTGGAATATTTAGTAGCAAGGAAATTTCACAGATGGGACTTATGCACAAGATTGCTGACCATTCACCAGTGCCTTGGTATAATCTTACCGCACATGCGTGGAATTACTGCGCAGGGAGGAAGTTCAGGTGGGGAAAGGTGTGAGGACTCCACATGACAGCGGGGGCATTACACAGAACAGGCTACAGGAATACACTGCAGAAAATGTAAGAACAATTACATGACACTATGAATTATCCCTATGTGTTAAAATGCAATTAATTCTGGTATCATGCTTTTAGTGGCTTCACTGTATTGAGTTTACTACCACTTTAAAGTGATTGTAAACGCTGGAATTTAATATAATAAACATGTCATACTTACCTGCTCTATACAATGGTTTGGCACAGAGCAGTCCTGATTCTCCTGGCTCCTCCTGCCTTCAGAATGTCCCCATAGCAAGCTGCTTGCTATGGGGTCACTCATGCAGGCTTGATCCCTAGTCGCATTGTGGGTCTGTTGACACGCAGCATGGCACAGCCCCACCCACGTTCCCTCCTGACAAGCCATGATTAACAGCAGCAGGAGCGTATGGCTCTTGCTGCTGCATTTGAGTTCTGTGGGGGGAGCAGTGCTGCTGTTCTAGGGCACAACGATGGAGATAGATGGGAAGCTGGTCACAGAAGGCTTACCCCACTCTATAGAATTCATTAGGGTAAGAGACCTTTTGCCATTAGAGTCACTTTAAATGACTTCCTTCGCCTGCCAATTACTACATGTCCAATTAGGTATTGCTCCTCACACATTCACAAGTTCCCTGACACTTACTGACATGTACATATGGTGTACTGAGCTGTATGTGTGCTGCACTGTGTATACTGATATGTAAACAAACCATGCATTCTGTATGCATTCCAATTGGCTGGCAAACTAAACGATCATGAAAATTGTTGAGAACTAGCTTTATTACAGTATAGATTAGAATTAGTGATGCACCGATATATAGCTAAAAATTATCAGCTGAAAAAAGGGGTTATCAGCGTTTTGCCAATTTAAAAAAAAAGTGCCAATAATGTTTTTGATGCTTTTTTTCCCCTGACATGTTGGTGTTATATCTTTCACTTGTATGTCTTAATTTCAGGCTGCAAAAGCAAAAAAAATAATGTGATTTTAAAAAAGGGAGGTGATTTTTCTATAAACACTGTAGCGGTCTGCTCTACCTATGCAATGTGTGACATCAGATCCCTGCTCCCTGCCCTCTGGAGCTCAGATATGCTATGTAAAATGTGTGCATTAGGCTAGGTCAGTGGTCGGCAAGCCGCGGCTCGCGAGCCACATGCGGCTCTTTACGCGCTTTAATGCGGCTCTCGTGTGCCGGGCGCCTGCTCCCCTCCCTCCTCTCGGGCGGCAGGGACTCTGCAGCGTGATCCAAAAAAAAAAAAAAAACAGCCAGGGCAGCGCGCTCAAATGCAATGATTGGCCAGTCTCGCTGCCACTCACATCCTGATAGCCAGTGAGGGGCAGCGTGACGAACGTGAGCCCTGAGGACCAGAACGGCGCGGGAACACGGCGAGAGGAACGCGCGGAGCAAAAGGTAAGTGAATTGACACAGGGGGGACTTGGCTTACTACTTACTTACTACTACTATATGAGGGATGAATTAATATGGGGGATGAATTACTATGTGGGGGATGAATTACTATAGGGGGGATGAATTACTATAAAAACTTATTGAAACTAAAAACAGTGTACCATCCTATGTATTTTCAGTTTTAAAAATGTGGCTCTCAAAATAAATTTCAATCGTGGTTTTGGCGAGATTTGGCTCAGTTGAAAAAAAAGGTTGCCCACCACTGGGCTAGGTTCACACTGTCATGTTTTGTGTGCTCTCATTTGCGTGGGCACTGCAACCCATTCATTTAAATTGTATGCTGTAAATGCAGGAAAACAGGTCCCTGCACCTTTTAAAAATTGCAGCCACATAGAAATTGCATGGTGCTGTTGCTCCATGCAATTTCCCACACCCAAAGAACCCCCGCAGCTCCCGCGCTCTATTCAATGCTGCGCTGTACTTCCAGCATCAGATCCAGAAACGTTATGCCAGCTCCTGCTCCCGCGCTCTGTTTAATACTGTGCTGTTATTCCACACTCGCTTCAGAAATGATCTGTCTCCAGCTGGCCGATCTGCTGTTATAACAGCGGCAGAGGATGGGGGGGGGAAGAAGCAGCCCTGTTCAATGATGTGCCGTGCTTCCCACACCCGATCCAGAAATGTGCCGCCTCCTGTTCTCAGGTAGGAGAGTGAAGGGGGACCAGAGACACTACTCTGGCTGTGTGTATGATGTAAAGGGGCAATGTGAAGAGGGGCAGTGCTGTTTGCATATGGCGGTGGTGATGTAAGGAGGGGGGGGGGGCATTGCTGTGGAGGAGATGTAAAAGGGGGCAGTTTTGTGGTTGGTGGATGTGAAGGGGCAGAGGACTGTACTGTGGGGAAGGGATGTGAAGTGGGGTATGGAGTTGATGTGAGGAGGGCAGGAGTATACTACTGGGGGATTTGTGAAGAGGGGGTGGGGCAGTGTTGTGGGGGTTATGTGAAGGGGGAACAGTTTTGCTGGGGGTTATGTGAAGGGGGGAGTTGAGGGCTGCTGAAAATAATGGGGGTACTGTAAAGGGATGGGTGGGGGTGATGTGCAGTGGCCTGAGAACACTGGGGGTGGAACGGATGGTCAAAACGTGACATCACTGGGTAAACGCTAACCTTTAAAATGAATGAACAATATAACCTGACCGATTTATCAAAATGGTAGAACTGATCTGGCCGATCAAGGCCTTCGTTTACAGTCCCAGATTCTACCAAAAGAATGAAAAACAGATTGCAACAGGCAAAAAAAAAAAAAAAAGAAGATTCCCCTTAGCCACTTTGATATACACAGTTACCCATGGAGATAGAGAAATGTTATACAACAATTTTGTCAATGTGACAAACTAAACATTCCTTGCAGCAGGTAATAAAACATGATGCAATACACAAATCAAATTGTATGCTTAACACAATCCTGTATTTCCAAATGCCTACATGCTGCGCCTCTCCTGTAATGCAGACACGATTACACAACAGGGGTCACTGCTCCATGAAAATCAAGCTGTGAATGCACACTACCATGTTTACATGAATAAAAACACTGAAGAAAGGAATGTCATTTGTGCATCTGTACCTGGAGCTCCATCAGAGTACCACTTACAAGTACACAATATTGGCAAAAGTATTGGGACGCCTGCCTTTACACACACATGAACTTTAATGGCATCTCAGTCTTAGGCAGGCCATAGACAGGCTGTTTATCAGCCGACTTTTCAGCCGATAAATGAAAAATCGGTTGGCCCCATTGCAGATGCTGCCGTTTTTCGCGGATTTTCCAGCATAACCGATAAAACTAAAATGAGAAGATCCACAAAAAAAACGGCAGATTGGCCGGCCCCACTAACGGCATGAATATCAGCCGATTTTTCGTGCGGACGGAAAATCGGCCGATAAACGACCAGTCTATGGCCTGCATTAGTCTGAAGGGTTCAATATTGAGTTGGCCCACCCTTTGCAGCTATAACAGCTTCAACTCTTCTGGGAAGGCTGTCCACAAGGTTTAGGAGTGTCTATGGGAATGTTTGACCATTCTTCCAGAAGTATATTTGTAAGGTCAGGCACTGATGTCGGATGAGAAGGCCTGGCTCACAGTCTCTGATTTAATTAATCCCAAAAGGTCTTCTTTCGGGTTAAGGTCAGGACTCAAGTTCCTTCACCCCATACTCCCTCATCCATGTCTTTATGGACCTTGCTTTGTGCACTGGTGTGCAGTCATGTTGGAACAGGAAGGCGCAATCCCCAAACTGTTCCCACAAAGTTGGGAGCATTTACTTGTCCAAAATGTCTTGATATGCTGACACCTTAAGAATTCCCTTCACTGGAACTATGGGGCCAAGCCCACCTTATGAAAGAAACCCCACACCATAATCCCCCCCCTCCACCAAAACTTTACACTTGGCACAATGCAGACAGGCAAGTACTGTTCTCCTGGCAACTGCCAAACCCAGACGCATCCATCGGGATTGCCAGACAGAGAAGAGTGATTCATCACTCCAGAGAACACATCTCCACTGCTCTAGAGTCCAGTGGCGGTGTGCTTTACACCACTGCATCCGACGCTTTGCATTGCACTTGATGATGTAAGGCTTGGATGCAGCTGCTAGGCCATGGAAACTCATTCCATGAAGCTCTCTACGCATTTGTCATGCTAATCTGAAGGCCACACACAGTTTGGAGGTCTTTAGCTATGGACTGTGCAGACAGTTGGCAACTTCTGCGCACTTTGCGCTTTAGCATGTGCTGACCCTGCTCTGTCATTTTATGTGGCCTACCACTTCATGGTAGTTGTTCCGAATTGCTTCCACTTTGTTACAATACCACTAACAGTTGATCGTAGCAAGGAAATTTCATGGATAGACTTATTGCACAGGTGGTAACCTATCACAGGACCACACTTGAATTCACTGAGATCCAGAGCGCCCATTCTTTCACAAATATTTGTAAAAACAAACCGCATGTCTAGGTGCTTGATTTTATACACTTGTGGCCATGGAGGTGATTGGAACACATGAATCCAATGATTTGGAGGGGTGTCCCAATACTTTTGGCAATATAGTGTACCTTTTTATGAAAAAATAAACATGCTATTACTTCCCCGTTCCTCTTCTCAGGACCCCCCACCAACACCCTGGGCTGATTCCTTCCCCCAACACCCCCCCCCCCCGGGGAGTGCCCCCATAGCAAGCCGCTAGTTATGGGGACACTCATGCATGCTTGCTCCCGACCCCTGCTCCCTCCTCAACGTCTGACTGTAGCGGGAGCCAATGACTCCTGCAGCTGTCCCCAAGCCAATGAGGCATCAGAGAGCCAGGACAGCAGCTGCTTTCAAGCACTTTGCTGTATTGCAATCTTAATCAGGTACTGTATTTTTCACTCCATACGATGCACCAAGATTTTAGAGGAGGAAAACAAGGAAAAAAAAAAGAATATGCTGAACCAATGGACTGCAGACATAGTGGTAGAGGAGATGCCCAGAGACTGCAGACATAGTGGTAGAGGAGATGCCCAGAGACTGCAGACATAGTGGTAGAGGAGATGCCCAGAGACTGCAGACATAGTGGTAGAGGAGATGCCCAGAGACTGCAGACATAGTGGTAGAGGAGATGCCCAGAGACTGCAGACATAGTGGTAGAGGAGATGCCCAGAGACTGCAGACATGGTGGTAGAGGAGATGCCCAGAGACTGCAGACATAGTGGTAGAGGAGATGCCCAGAGACTGCAGACATAGTGGTAGAGGAGATGACCAGAGACTGCAGACATAGTGGTAGAGGAGATGACCAGAGACTGCGGACATAGTGGTAGAGGAGATGACCAGAGACTGCAGACATAGTGGTAGAGGAGATGACCAGAGACTGCAGACATAGTGGTAGAGGAGATGACCAGAGACTGCGGACATAGTGGTAGAGGAGATGCCCAGAGACTGCGGACATAGGAGTAGAGGAGAGATGACCAGAGACTACAGACACAGAAGAGGAGATGACCAGAGAGTACGGTCATAGTAGAGGAGATGACCATTGTCTACAGATATGCGGGAAGGGGAGGGGGGGGGAGAAATGGAGGCCAGTGACAAGCGGGTGAAAGGGAATGATTTTTCCCAGTCCCAAATGATGCAAAGAAGAACTTTGGGTGAACTTACGCTTAAAAATACAATATACCACCCAAGCCTCAGTAACCAATTCTTTGCTCCATCCTTATTACCTAGAAGAAAATTTTCAGTTTTTGGAGATTTCAGAAAAAAAGGGGGGGGGGGGGGGGAGAGTAAGCCACAATGCCTTTGTTTTTTTAAACAATACTATGTGAATGGGACCATGTAACAAGTAGTAGTGGTTACTTTCCACAAAACACAAACACACAGACTTAAAATCAGAAGGATCTATAGACGGATGACGCTAATCCTTAAAAAGCAAAAATGACAAATGTCCTTTTTCAATTTTGAGGCCCATCAAGTTGTCCAGTTAAAAAAAAAAAAAAAAGGGGGGGGGGACCACCAGGGGAACAAAGGACCAATGGGGTAGGAGAATGTAAAACCCAGCCAGAACATCACAGGAATTTGCAGAAATTAGTTTTATAGAACATTTGTTTCGCTCATTACATGAAAGCAAGTTACATAATCAGGGGTGTGTAAATTTTTTAAAAAACTACTTGTCCAGGGTATAAAATCGGGACCCCAAACTACTTGTCCAGATGAGAAAAAAAAAAAATTTAGCCAAAAACGTATTTAAAATCGGAGGAGATTTTAGGAATGTCTGGGGCTTTTAAAAACAAGAGGCTTTGCATTGTTTATCTCCTCCTCCCTCCCTGTCTCCAGCACCACACCTGAGGACTAGCAGGGAGGAGACAGACCTTGCAGTGTGATGAACAAGGATTGGCTGTTCGCCAGGAAAGGATGGGTCAGGGTTTATAATTTATCCCTTTTGCTGGCAGAGCTGTTTTTTGCCACATTTAAAAAAAATAATTTTCGGCAATGAAGATTACATAAAACCGCCGAACATGATATAGAGAATAAAGTAGAGGTAGTTCCAATTTAAGTTAATTTTAGGGCACAAAAAAAAAAAAAAAAAAAAAACAACAACTACCCTATTTATTTGTAAAATATAAAAGAGGAGGTTGCAGCAAGTAAATAGATATCCAACTTGTCAAACCTTAAAATTTGTGCGCGCTCGTGAAATGGCGATGAACTTCAGTACCCTATATTTTCTATAGGTCAACACTTTTAAAGCTCCTTATAGGTCACCAGTTTAGCATTACGGAGGAGGTCTGGTGCTAGAATTATTGCCCTCAATCTGGCGTGCGCGGTGATATGTGAAATGTGTATCACAATTGACGGTCATGCGTGTGCTTTAACATTTTTACGTGCATATATGTGGGGGTGATGGCATCTTTTTTTTGGGGGGGGGGGGGGGTGTTTAAAAAACAAAAAGTGTGTGTATAAAATTATATATATATATATATATATATATATATATATATATATATATACACATACATACATACACACGCACATACATACACACACATATACATACACACACACACACACACACACAGTTGTGCTCAAAAGTTTGCATACCCTGGCAGAAATTGTGAAATTTTGGTATTGCTATTGAAAAATATGACCATGCCAAAAAATGCTCTTTTATTTAAGGATGTTGTTTGGCTCCTTTTGGAATCGTAACAGAAATCACCCAAATGGCCATGATCAAAAGTTTACATACCCCGAAATGTTTTTTATGTCCTTTTCCATCACCTTATTACGCGGGACTTTTGACAGTTCTTTTCTGATCCCCATGGCTCAGTATCTAGCCTATTCAGTGCTTCCACGTAAGAGCTAACAAACTAAATAACTATTTATACACTGACACAAATTGCAATTTAAAAAAAACCACAGATGTGGGACATTAACCTCTAATTGGCATTTTAACCCATGTGTGTCTATACCAAGGCCAAACATTCCAGGGTATGTAAACTTTTGATCATGGCCATTTGGGTTATTTCCATTATGATTTAAAAAGGAGCCAAAACAACGATTTGATAAGAAATGGCTTCATATGACCATCATCCTTAGAAATTGTGAAATTTTGGCACTGATTGCATACCCTGGCAAAAAAAGTTGTGTGTGTGTGTGTGTTAATGGTAGCATCTTCTCTTTCAATATAGAGCAGTACATCTATGAACTCATAATACTATCCATGAAATGCAGCTCCCCAACACCAGGAGCACTCATTCAGCCCCACAGAAGGACACTGCCACCACGTTTTACTGTAGGCACCGTGCATTTTTCTTTGTATTCACATTTGCGACGCCATACAGTCCCAGTAGTCTTCCTTTTCAGCATGGGCCCTGGAAAATTCTAGGTGGGCTTTTTTGTGCATGGCCTTTAGGAGAGGCTTCCTACATGGACGACACCCATGCATGCCATTTTTCTGCAGTGTACGCCGAATTGTGTCACGTGAAACAATCACCCCTCCAGTTTGGCTTTCTACCTCTTTAGCTAGCTACAGTGAACTTGCATGGTGATTTTCTTCACCTCTTAGGCTCCATGCACACCGGGCATTTTAATAACGCTGGTAACATTAGCTGTGTAAAGTCACATTAAAAAAAAAAACAAGAGTCTTTCAGCATTTTTGCATTAGCAATTAGATGTGCTTTGCAGTTTTTAGCGGTTTCTTTTTACCAAAAAAAAAAAATCCAAAACCGCTGGTTTGCCACAATTTACAGCGATAGAGCATTTTACAGCTAAAAAACTCCTATAGAAACACCACTAGTTCTGGAGGGTTTTTCCTGCAAAAAAAAAAAAAAAAAACCCGCAGATTACAGTCTGTGTGCATTAACACAGGATAACATGCTGGGGAGTTTACTGGCTGTAGAAAAATAAATAAATAAAAATCAAAAGCCAAAAACAGCAGCTGTAAAAACGTTCACTGTGCATGAGGACTTATCAGAAGATGCTCCTGTCAAGGTGTTAACTTCCATGGACAGCCTGGACATCTCTGTGAGATGGTTGCAGTTCCATCTTTGTATCACGTTTGCAACAGTATTCTGACTGATAAGTAAAGCTTTTCTGATCTTCTTGCAGCCTTCACCTTTCTTTTGTAAAGAAATTATTTTTTCTCAGGCCTTGTGGCATTTCTTTTCCATGTGGTGTCCTTGCTAACAGCATGAAATGTAAAGGGGTTTTCTTGTTAGGTAACGCCCTTTAATAATCAACTGTCTGCTGAACACCTGTTTAATGAATAATTAGACTCAACAGTAGTTGAATTCATGTTAATTAGAATTTTGTTGTCCAACATTTAGCTGTGCTCCTTAGACTTTCATTGGGGTGTATTCATTTTTGCAACAGGGTATTGAATGATTGTTAGGAAAAATACTTCTGTCTGTGCAAATTAAATCTTGTTTGCAATCAATGGCTTGCATTTGTGGGAGTATTTTGCAGTATAGCGTCCCATAAAAAATGTTGATTCTGAAAGAAAAGGTTTCTCTAACAAATCCGTTGGGGTGTAACACACACCAAAAAATTAAAGGAACAGTATAGTATAGTATCAAGTCAGTTAAACTCATGGGATATTGATCTGGTCAGTTAATGAAATTAACAACCCCCTCTGCTACTTAACACCAAAGCAGCTGAAACTGATTAACAGGTGCACTAGATGGGCAACAATGAGACGACCCCCAAAAAAGGTGGAGGCCACTGACTTTTTTCCCCTACTCATCTTTTCTGTTTTTCACAAGTTTTGCATTTGGCTAGAGTCAGTGTCACTACTGGTAGCATAAGGCGATACCTGGACCCTACAGTGGTTGCACAGGCAGTCCAACTTCTCCAGAATGGCACATAAATACGTGTCCATTGCCAGAAGGTTTGCTGTGTCTCCCAGTACAGTCTCAAGAGCATGGAGGAGATTCCAGGAGACAGGCAGTTACTCTAGGAGCTGGACAGGGTCGAAGGTGGTCCTTAACCCATCAGCAGGACCGGTATCTGTTCCTTTGTGCAAGGAGGAACACTGCCAGAGCCCTACAAAATTACCTCCTGCAGGCCACTGGTGTGAATGTGCCTGACAAAACAATCAGAAACAGACTTATTGAGGGTGGCCTGGGGGCCAGACTTCCTCTAGTGGGCCTTGTGCTCCCTTCCCAGCACCACAGAGCTCCATTGGCATTTTCCATTTAACACCAGAATTGGCAGGTCCACCACTAGAGCCCTGTGCTTTTCACAGATGAGCGCAGGTTCACCCTGAGCACATGTGACAGACGCAAAAGGGTCTGGAGAAGTTGTGAAGAATGTTATGCTGCCTGTATCATCGTTCAGCATGACCATTTTGGTGGTGGTCAGTGATGGTTTGGGGACGCATATCATGGAGGGATGCACAAAACTCTACAGGCTAGACAATGGCACCCTGACTGCCATTAGGTATTGGGATGAAATCCTTGGACCCATTGTCAGACCCTATTGCTGGTGTAGCGAGTCCTGGGTTCCTCCTGGTGCACAACAATGCCTGGCCTCATGTGGCGAGAGTATGCAAGCAGTTCCTAGAGGATGAAGGCATTGAAACCATTGAATGGCCCCCACACTCACCTGGCCTAAATCCAATAGAACACCTCTGAGATCATGTTTCGGTCCATCAGACACCGCCAGGTTGCACCTCAGACTGTCCAGGAGCTCAGTGATGCCCTGGTCCAGATCTGGGAGAAAATACCCCAGGACACCATCTGTCATCTCATTAGGAGCATGCCCTGACATTGTCAGGCATGCATAAAAGCACATGGGGGCCATACAAACTACCATTTTGAGTTGCTGCAATTAAATTTCAGCAAAATGGACTAGCCTGCTGCATCATGTTTTTACTTTGATTTTCGGGGTGTCTTTGAATTCAGTCCTCTGTGGGTTAATTTTCATTTCCATCAATGAGGCATTCTTACGTTTCTAACATATTACCCAGTCCATACCAGTATAGATGTCCAGCATGCTATTTTTCTCCATTGAGATCTGATGTGTTTTCAAAGTGTCCCTTTAATTTTTTTGAGCAGTGTATGTACAAACTCCTACGACCTGACATGTGGGTCAAACGTTAGGTGAGAGTACATCTGGTGGATGAGAAGCACTGTGGTGCAAAGGAGTGGTAGATGGGAGAACCACAGAAATTTATTGCAAAGAGACAATTTTTAAATGGATTTCTCACAAAGACTGTATTGGCATTGCTTGATGTTTTACAATCTCTTTATATTTATAGGTTTTTGGGGTTATAAGGGGTGAAAGCACAGAAGCACAAGATATTTAGGTTTCTTTTTTGGGTAATACTCTTCCAGAGTATTTAGTGCCACACTTTGTTGATTTTATTTTAAGTACCAACACCAGCTTGTTAAAAAAAATAAATTAAATAAAAACACCACACCAAACTACCCCCAAACACACAAAAGCTGACAGTTGCACTGCACAGCACCATATCGTCAATGAGCCACACAGTAACTGTGTAAGGGTCCATGCACACCGACTTAAAAATCATTGCTTCTACAGGAGTTTTGCCTGTAGATGCAGCTTAGTTTTTTTCCTATGTGTCCACGCACATTAGGACAATTAAAAGGCATATTTTAAGCTCAATGTTTAGAGACAGGAAAAAAAAAAAAAAAAAAAAAAAAAAACACCCTTTCTGGTTTGCATTTTTGATTGGAGCTTTCTGGCAGGAAAAAAAAAAAAAAAAAAAAAACACTCTACTAACCTATGTACAAAAATAGTCGATATTGGCGTTTTTTTTCCTGCCAAGGGAACTGGCGTTTGTTTTTTAAGATCAGAGTGCATGGAGCCTAAATCATGAATGTACATTCCCATGTGAACAACCCCTAGTCTGCCACAAATCCTGTGGTTGAAACACTTCCAAGCATTTCCCTGGGAGCCTGCCCCAGCACCTGTTTGTCTGTTCTGTTCAGTGATATCAAGTTTTCCTACAGATAAACATACATATGCAGAGCCCAGCATGGAGAGAAATCTGTATCCCCCCCCCCCCCCAACATAAAAATGATAATTTTGGGTTCGACATGATGGCAAGCCATTTTAGAAAGACAAAAAATTAATGTGTACAACCCTTTCTATTTTTCAAGCTTATGCAAACCCTGATTATCCCCTAATTGCAATACCATGCAGATAATAATCTATTTTTAACATTACACTGCACTGCTGAATTACATTCTTACAAATTAACAGCTTACATGCCATCACCAGATATCATATGATGAAGGATTCAAAAATGGCAAGAAGGTATGAAAACACAAACACTATCATGATAAGATACATGCGAAAATTATCTTCTTGGTCTCTTATTCATCAGACAGAAGAACCAAGGCAAGTATTTGCTATCTTTTACCTAAAATTTAAGTAGGAAATGTTTTAAAAATCTGATTGTAAAGTAGAACAAGATATTTAGAGCAGGGAAATCCCCATTCCTTGCAGCCTCCGCCCCTGAGAAAGAGCTCACATGGGTGCTGTCAAAGGATGACAAGCAGAGACAGTCAGCCAATCAGTGGCTCTATTTGAACACTGATCTTGTCCCATGACAGCACCCAAAACGCTCCCTGATCCAGGAGTCTATTTGCAGGAGTCAGGCCAATGAATTGTGATTGGTTAGAGTAAACATTCTGTATTTTAAAACTGGATCAGTAAAGTATAGATTGCCAGTTAATGGGTCAGATCACCCTTACCAAAAACGGTCTATGCCGATAAGGGGCACCTATAGATAAAAACAGGTCCAACAAAAGTTGAATAATACACTTGCTATAGGAGGTAGGCCATTTTATGTACTTCCTGAAGCCTGACAGAAATCGCCCTAGGACATTGCTAAGGCTGGCCATACATTATACAATTTTCTTACAATTTCCTTTACCTTCAACTTATGTAGTGTAAGGGCCTGCCTGATTGGATACAATTGAAAGTATGGTTTAGGTTTGAACCCATATTTGGATTATTGTAAATCTAAATGAAAATTGTACAAGACATTTCTATAATGTATAGCCAGCTTTAATGAGGCCTAGCCATTACTGCTCACCTCCTCCATCACAGGAGTGAGATCTCAACTCTGAGCTCCTGGATCAGGGGAGAGAGAGCAAGGCAAGGGTTTTTTTTATCAGAGAAAGAGCTCCCTTCTGTGAGGTGAGCGGTAACAACTAGGCCTCATCTAGCAACATCCTAGGAGTATTCCAGTCAGGCTTCAGAAGTACATAAATGGCCTACACCTCTATCAAGAGCATTATTCAACTTTAGTCAGAGCTGCACAGTTTGTCTTTATGTACAGGAGCCCCTTCTCTGCACAGGCAGCTTTTTAGTAAAAAGTGAACTAACCCTTCAAGAAGGCATTTTTACAGAAGTGGACATTTTATGCATGTATGTATTTCATAGACACATTTTAAAGGAAAGACAATTCCATTAGCACATGTAAATCTACCCATAGCACCTTCACATCAATCCTCACATACCTTCCAATGCTAACAGCAGCACTGTGACTACACTGATTCACACAAATCAAGCTGCAATAGCATCCTTCTAATGTACTGAATTGTACGCCTGTTATGAGCATGACTGCAAGCTAGGATAACATTCGATTATTTCATCTTAAAGAGATGGCTAGTTTTTAAAGAACTCTCCAAAATGTGTTAGGAGGAACCATGGAAGACATATAAGCAGATTCAACTTCAGCTCTAAATCAACCTGTCACAATCACCGGCAATTCAAACAGAGAATATAATGAAAATGCATAGGCAGAAATTACTCTCAGTGAAAGCCTTAGGTCCTAATGGTCACCAGATCCAGCAATTGAAGTGTCTGATGTTACACACAACTTGAGTTCTTCTGTTACCGCTGAGATTGGCCTTGCATGCCTCCCCTACCTCCTTTACAATGAAGGAAAATGTCACCAACCAGATTGGTGGGGGTGGAGCCAAGTTAGACTTTTACAGGCAATGTCAGAAATGAAATCGGTCTACAACACTGCATTTAATTATCATTTTGTCAAAGAATCAATCACTGCTGGAGCACCTGCAATCAACAAGTATTTGCAGGATTCGACCCATCTTCCCTATAAGTCCTCATGCACACTGGACATCTTTACAGCTGCTGTTCTTGGCTTTTGATGTTTTTTTTCTACAACTAGTAAACCTCCCAGCATGTTATCCTATGTGTCCATGCACACAGACAAAAAAAAAACCAAAAAAAAAACAAACAAACAAAAAAAACACAGGACTAGTGGGTTTCTAGAGGAGTTGTTAGCTTGAAAAACACTCTAACCTTGAAAAACACAGTAAATCATGGCAAACCCGTGTTTTTGGACTGGGAAAAAAAAATAAAAAAAATAAAAAAAAAAATAAAAAGGCGGCAAAATGCCCATAAACACTAATACAAAAACACTGAAAAACTCATGTTTTTAACATGACTTTACACAGCTAACGTTACCAGCGTTTTTAAAATGCCCAGTGTGCATGAGGACTTACATTGCATCTCACATGAAACAAGAAAACAAAATCTAAATAAAGCAAAACTAAATCCACTTATTTAGCAATTTACTGAAACAGGTCTATTCAAGGAATACCACGAATGAGAACTGTCCCACTTGCTTGTGAGCTCAAATTGTCACGCTATGATGGCCGCTTATTCATACTTACCTATTTTCAGCCTAGTCTGGTCATGTGATGAGGAAGAGGAAGGGGGACAATTAGGATAGATTAAAAATAAATTATATCATATATACCCGGATACTACAGCAATTGGTATACCGCTAATTAATAATAATTTGGGGAGGGAGAGGTTGAGTAATCGCTCCCCTCCTTGTCCTGACCTTGTCAAGTGACGTTAGAATATCACTTCTGGATCCCTGTTGACAGATTTCCCAGCCATAGAAGCCAGGAAAGAACGTAATGCAGTGCGATGTGCACTGCATTACATTCAGCGGGGCACAGGGGAGACCATCCAGGGTCTTTTAGACCTTGGATGTCTCAATAAAGAGAACCTGTCACTAAAAATCATGACAGAGGACCTTTTATCCCCTATGTGATGGGGGGAAAAAAATAAAAAAAGTTTACACCCAAGCACATAACATCCCCTCAAGAAGTGGAAAAAAAAAAATTTGAGGCCACCCCCATCCCTACATATACACACGTACAAATGTAAAAGCACACGCTGGGACGCCCCAGCATGAGACAGCCTCTGATGACCTATAAGGGGCTTTAAAAGTGTTTCCTATAGAAAATATAGGGTACTAAAGTTCATCACATAATGTTAAATGCATAATGCACCTGACCATGTTTCAAACTACACCCTTACTTAGGGTTTACCATGAAACAGTCAAATCTCCCCCAGCCCCTCCACTTACCTGAATCATGGGGTGCTCATCTCTGCATCCTTCTGTATTTTTAATTGAATTCAGCCTGGCTTCTCTTGCAGAGCCATTACATCCATTCCCATGATCTCTCACCATGGCTAAGGGATTTAGGTCTCAATGGAAACAAATGCAGTGATGCTTCGGACACTTGTAGTCCAGTTACTACTACTTCCTTCTCCAAAATGGTAGGTCCATACCTCCATAAAGGAGCTACAGCTGGAGAAAGTCTGTAGGAGCCTGTGCATTGCATCCACAATGCTCTAGTCATGGCTGCAAAGCTTTCTAATGCAAAAATTAAAAAAAATGCACCTTTTCCCCCATAAATATGGGAGCATTTATTACACTTAAGCAAAAGATGGACTATAGGATAATGTTAGCAGCTGACAAGAACAGCTGACAGACCTGCCAAAAATGACGGTATATTACGAATCCTATGCGGAGTAAATAATCACTATTATTAGTGGATGCAAATATTTTGAGATCGATTAGATCATGAAAAAGGTAGACATTGGAATCATGGTGAACACATTGTCAATCACGAAAATCAAATCAATAAATAAAACAAAAAAGCGTTGTGTTTTCACTTAGCTGCATCTATTGCAGAAAAGGCCAAAAGACTTCTTCTGTATTTGGTATAGGAAGTCCATATGTTGAATCCACATATATGTATATCTTCAGTATTAAATTTTCTTAATCTTTGTCTATCTTTAAGATATCAAACTTTTCCTTCAAACGTTCATAAAAATGTGGTGATGAAAAATGGATGAAAATCCTTTTTAACTCATCATCATCACATAGATTGGTTAAGACAATTTCATTGTGTATGGCCAATTCAAAAGAAGGACTTTCATCATTCATTTTTCATCACCACATGTTGATGAACATTTGAAGGAAAAGTTTGATATCTTAAAGATAGAAGACAAAAGATTAAGAAAATTTAATAATGAAGGTATACATTATATCTGGATTCAACATATGAACTTCCTATACTAAATACAAAAGAAGTATTTTCTCAATATTCAGTTTGGCCTTTTCTGTCATAAATGCAGAAGTGAAAACGCAGAACGCTTTTGTTTTATTTATGGATTTTATTTTCACAATTGAAAATGTGTTCACCATGATTCAAATGTCTACCTTTTCATGATCTAATTGATCTCAAAATATTTGCATCCACTGTTAGTGAATATTTACTCTGCATAGGATTCACAATATACCGTCTTTTTTGGCAGGTCTGCTCTTGTCAGCTGCTAACATTATCTTATAAGCTTTTTGGTTTAGAATCCACACCTCAATTATGGTGAGTTGGGGAAATGCTTATTGATAGGTGAATACACCCCTGTTCATGGCACTCTTTTTTTGTACAAGTTGTATTTCAAAAGGTTTTCTACCTGTTCAGCCATTTTTTCTAAAGGTATTATTCACAGTAATTCTGTGGAAAATTTAGGCATTCGCATGGCGAACACATATTGGTCATTGAGGATGGCATATCAGATAGGCGATATGGATGCAGAAATAAGAACAGCATTCTCAAAAGATATGAATCAGACAGCAGATGACAATATAATAGATATTAAAAATAAAATTCAAAAAAATTAATTAAATATTTAAATAGAAAATGGGATAGAACATCATTAGAATCATATATTGAAAATGGTATAATCCCTAAAGGATTAAGGGAAAGCGTAATTCCAGCCGAACATCTCCATACATCCAGATTCTTGGAAAAATGGAAGGATAAAATATATTAAACATGGTATAGAGGTTATGCATTTAATAGTTGAAGAAAAAAAAAACAAATCAACTAAATGAACTTTCAGAACAAATTGAAATAAGTACTGAATCCCTTGATCCCCTTAAGGATAACCCAGAATTTGACAAACAATGATTTATTAAAAAAAGATTGAAAAGATTCAAATAAATTTGAAATTTACTAAACAACAAATTTAAAAGATATAGAAGATTGGGGTAAGGATGAAATTTTTGACTTATCCAATACACGTGGAAGAAGTGGATCTAAACTAAAACGATATCCATCACGTAAAATTAGACTAGGATCCTCGATTAGTGAGGATGATGATGATAATATTAGGAAAGTAATACGTTTTTTAGAAAAGGAAAAAACCAATATGGAAAATACAGAGACCCCAAAATCAAGGAACAAACATATGAAACTGCAAAAAGACGAAAGAACTACTCAAAATGCACCCAAAGCAACCAATTTGAAATCGAACAAGGAGTCACAAGAAATAGGTTTGTTTACTAAATTATTCAAGAAAATACTGAAGATCTTAAAAGGTAATTAATCTGTCAAAATGTAATCAATTTAATTGGTCTATTACATAAAGGCTTATCCTACTTATAGAATGGAACTTTTTGAGGTATATAAAGATTTAAATCAATTTCTGAGGAAAATATTGAGGATTCCATTTATTACTGAAAATACGTTTAATCAATATGGACTAAATTCTGAGGCAGAAAAACAAGCAATCAATGACCTATTAAGTCTTCTAGAAGAAGGGATGACAAAGGAAGAAATAAAAGGAATAATTTCTACCAAATGGAAAATACTAGATTAAAACTACCCTCAAAAAGAATGCCTAATATGTGAAAATAAATAGCTTAGCCTCTTCTTGGACTTAGTCCATAATGATTTACGGAAAATTGACTGATTAAAAAGAATCCAGACAGTTTAAGGATGAAATTGCGTAGTGCTAAAGATATAATGATTAAAAGTGACAAAAGGAGGAAATGTTGCACTTATGGACAGTGAAGATTATGAACAAGAAATCAAAAGGCAATTAAATGATCTAAATACATATCATAAGTTACTTGAAAATCCATTTCCCAAAATAGTTAATATTCTTAATAGGAATATTGTTTGGGTTTATGAAGCTAATTTGTTGACTAAACAGGAATATGATATGCTTAATATTGATACATATATTATTCCCACTTTTTATGTGATTACAAAAATACACAAAGACCCACTTAAACTACCTGGTCGCCCCATAGTATCAGCAGTAAATGGTAACAGTAGGTAAATTTATAGATGATCTAGTTAAGGATTTAGTAACTGGTCTGCAATCCTATGTTAAAGACACAAGAGATGTTTTATTTAAAATAGAAAATGTTGAAGTACCAGAAGGGGCTTTATTGGTAGGCATAGACGTAGAATCCTTATATACCTCTATTACTCATAAATGGGGACTTAGAGCAGTAGCTTATTTTTTGGAAGTATATTACCCAGAAATGGGGGCTCAGAATGAATTGATTCTTACCTTTTGGAACTTATGCTTACACAATGGTTTTCAATTTTTGGGTACATTTTATCAACAAACCTGTGGGACATCCATGGGAGCTCCATGGGCCCCAGCCTACACCTGTCTTCATCTGGGATTATGGGAGGTGGATTTAGTGTATACTTCACCAATGTATAGGGGCCATGTTACCCAATGGCTCAGATACATTGATGATATATTTATGCTCCTAGATTGTAAGCTTGAAAGAGCAGGGCCCTCGAACCCCTCGTGTATTGTATTGTTACTGTATTGTCTCATGTACTGTCCCCCACTATAATGTACAGAGCTGAGCAAACCTTTTGGCACTACATAAACACTGTATTATAAATAATAATTTGGGAGGGAGAGGTTGAACAATTGCAATAATTTCTTACTAGCTTAAATCTAAAAGATAGGACTATCAAATTAACATATTTTGATCAGAAGGAAATTTCCTTTTTGGATTTGGCCATCTCAATTCATGAGAACACATTGACCACTAAAACATTTAGAAAAGAAACAGCAGCCAATGCCCTCCTACATGCAACTAGTCATCATCCTGAAACATTGAAACAAGGTATACCGGTTGGTCTATTCCTTAGGATAAGAAGAAATTGTACAGATGAAACTCAATTTCAAATAAAAGCAGCACTACTTTATCAGATATTCAGATAAAGAGGTTATGCACATAGAACCCTGAGAAAAGCAAAAAATACAAGGCTTCATGTAAAGCTAGAAAGGAACTACTTACTAACATCAATAAGAAATTTAATAATAAAAAACAAAATAAACCCGTAAGGTTCATAACGAAATATGGGCAACAATGGAAAGAAGTTAAAGTACTAAATTCACATTGGCATTAACAATGAATCCAGGAATAGCACAAATAGTGGGTGATAAACCACAAATGGTAGCTAAAAGAACTACAATCAGAGTTTAAAAAGATTTCAAAAGAAAACTGGTTAACAAAATGGGTAAGACTTCAGGTATGTATCCGTGTGGTCACTGTCAGAACTGTCCTTATGTACACAAAGCTAATAAATTTCATTACATAGATAATTCCAAAACTTAAACTTTAAATTAATAACTTTATAAATTGCTCTAACAAAGTAATTTATATGCTAGAGTGCCCATGCAAAAAAAAAAAAAAAAAAAAAAAAAAAATCTATATAGGAAAGACAAAAAGATCTTTAAAAATACATATTAGTGAACATATACGGGAAATTAAAAATGAAAAATCCTCCAGCTCAACATTTTAAAAGGAAGTACATCAAGGCAAAACAGATGGTTTAAAAGTAAAGGGTATTTGTCTCCTGAATATTTCCTCTAGAAGAGGGGATTTTGATAAAATCTTTTACAAAAAAATTTTGGATTTATACGCTGGCGACCTTAATACCACATGGATTAAATACGAAATTAAATTTTAAAATATTCCTTAAATTCCTGTTTGATTATTTGGCTGATTTTGGGATCATATTTTGCAAATGATATAATTTTTTGAAAATGAGAAAAAGTAAATATATGATTCTATTATTGTCGTCTGCTGTAAACGAACAGCTAATAACACTATCTGAATTTTAATTTGATAAATAGCCAGCCTTCAATGATAAATGCCAATCACGTAAGTTTTAGAATTTAACTTAGATTAACAATGTAGTGATGATATTTCAAAACAAGAGGGCGACAAAATGAAGAAAGTATGCAAATTATGCACTATAAAAGGAATGTGAAAAGCTGTCCCCTCCCAGTTCTGACAAAGTCTGTGATGATTGGCGGACGAAAGGAGTCAACGTAGTGACATCACGTTCTGCGTCCTTCCATTCTGCGATGTCCATGAGGGGAAAGAGGCACGCCAACATCTTGGACAAACACGAGGAAAGACGGAAAACCGCCAGTACATAGGATGACTCCCGGGAGTTAATTTAATTCTAAGTGGCACAATACCACTTCCACCAGTGGTAAGTAATCCTTGAAGAGAGCTTAGTCTTATCTTGCTATTTAATAACACAGGACTTATATGTTCTGAACCTCATTAAGGAACTCCAGTACTCTTATTTATAGAGAAATGTTTGGGCCTTTTATAGGTGAATACTGATTTTTTTTATCTTGCGATAAGCATTATCATATGGAAAACAGGACGATCTGTCCTAAGAACCTCTCAAAAAGGAACAGCCTTGCTCTTACATAGAGGAATTTTTGGAGCCATTAGAAGGCTATTTACATACATGTCTAGTGCAACATTGCACAATCAAGATATACCCATCACAGTTCATACAATTTTTTTGGCATCTAGGAGGATATACACCTCTCATCTTTACTAAGGATCCACATAGATCCATACTTTACCAGTGGAAACAAACATGATTTCTATCAGGGTAATTATTTCCTCTTTTGGAACTGCCCATGATTATGATTGATTTTTTGATGCATTAACATGTTTATTTTTTTTAGAGTTATTATTACTGTTATTCACTGAAAGTATCCTATTTAAGGAATATCGGCTGATTGGAATTGGCCATACACAACGAAATTGTCTTAACCAATCTATGTGATGATGATGATGAATTACAAAGAAGGATTTTCATCATTCATTTTTCATCACCACATTTTAATGAGCATTTGAAGGAAAAGTTTGATGTCTTAAAGATGGACAAACATTAAGAAAAATTTAATACTGAAGATATACATATATGTGGATTCAACATATGGACTTCCTATACCAAATACAGATGAAGTATTTGCCCAATATTCAGTTTGGCCTTTTCTGCCATAGATGCAGCTAAGTGAAAATGCAGAACGCTTTTTTGTTTTTATTTATTGATTTTATTTTCATGATTGGCAATGTGTTCACTATGATTCCAATGTCTACCTTTTCATGATCTAATTGATCTCAATGAAATATTTGCATCCACTATTAATAGTGGATATTTACTCTGCATAGGATTCGTAATATACCATCTTTTTTGGCAGGTCTGCTCTTGTCAGCTGCTAACATTATCTTATAAGCTTTTTGGTTTAGAATCCACACCTCAATTATGGCGAGTCGGGGAAATGCTTATTGATGGGTGAATACACCCCCTATTCATGGCACTTTTTCTTTTTTGTGTAAAAGATGGACTATGCCTTAAGGTATGCAAGAGCAGACTTATTTAATAAGACAAAAAAAAAAAAAAACTAGTTGTGCACAAAACACGTATTTGTCAAGTTCAAGTCAGTCCTCCTCTCTCAACTCTGAGCAATGGGTGAAGTGTAAGCTTGTCATTTGTAAAATCCAGGTCTCAAAATGCAATTATCAATTAAGGTCATTCAGATCTGCTGCACTGTAACAAGATGGGTTTATTTAAAAAAAGGAGTAATCCATAAAATGCACTCCGAAGTACAGCAAACTGCATGCTTGTCTGCAGTCTACACGGAGTGGGAATACTACTTGGAAACAGCCCACCAAGGCCCACAATGTGAAATTAAACAACCAGAGCACTCCTCTGGGCTTTCCAGAGGCCTTTGGCTTGCTCTACACAGTGGTGGCCTCCTGGTAGCTGGAAGATGCAGCATCTAGAAACAGACTTGTAAACTGTGAACACATGTAAATGCAACTCAATTTAATTAAAAAATAAATAAATAAATAAAAGCCCGCACACTGCAAATGCAACAAAAATGCACTGCAAATACATTACAAGTGCTTGTAAATAATATGCATACAAAACTACATACCGAACGCAGTCTGTGGTGTAAATGAGCCAAAGGAGAAACAGGGACATTCTTGCACTACAATACTGTTTACACTCCAGCAAGAACAGTAAGCAGCACAATAGAAAAACTACCAAATCTCATTAAATAAGCTCACACTACAGATATAAAGAACAGCAATAAGACTATTTTAAGAATATGCAACATATTACTGCTTTCAGCAAGAAATACAAAAATAGCCATCAATCACCCTCAGTCTGGAGCTGCATGCAAGATTTCCCCTCATGGGGTAAGGATAATCATGAGAAAAGTGAGGGATCAGGTCAGAACTACACAGAAGGAGCTTGTGAATGATCTCAAGGCAGTTAGGACTACAGTCACCAAACAAACCATTGGTAACACAATACGCCGTCATGGACTGAAATCCTGCAGAGCCCGCAAGGTCCCCCTCCTCAAGAAGGTAAATGTACAGGCCAAACTGAAGTTTGCCAATGAACATCTGAAATGATTCAGAGAAGGATGTGGTCAGATGAGACCGAAATTGAGCTCTTTGGCATTAACTCAACTCACCGTGTTTGGACGAGAAAAAAAAAAGGCTGACTATGACCCTAAGAACACCATCCCTGCAGTCAAACACAGAGGTGGAAACATTATGCTTTAGGGCCGTTTCTCTGCTAAAGGTGCAGACTGACTTTGCCGCACTGAGGGGCCAAGTATTGTAAAATCCTGGATGAGAACCATCCCAGTCTTAGCCCGTAGGGTTCAATATAAAGTAGGCCCACCCTTTGCAGCTATACCAGCTTTACTCTTCTGGGAAGGCTGTCCACAAGGTTTAGAATGTCCATTACATGTCTTTATGGACCTTACTTTGTGCGCTGGTGAGCAGTCATGTTGAAACAGGAAGGGTCCATCCCCAAAACTCTTCCCACAAAGTTGGGAGCATGACATTGTCCAAAATGTCTTGGCATGCTGACGCCTTAAGAGTTCCCTTCACTGGAACTAAGGGGCCAAGCCCAACCCCTAAAAAATAGCTGCACATCATAATCCCCCCCCCAAACTTTACACTTGGCAAAATGCAGTCAAGCAAGTACTGTTCTCCTGGCAACCGCCAAACCTAGACATGTCCATCGGATTGCCAGACAGAGAAATGCCATTTGTCACTCCAGAGAACACATTTCCACTGCTCTAGAGTCCAGTGGCAGCGTGCTTTACACCACTGCATCCAACACTTTGCATTGCACTTGATGTAAGGCTTGGATGCAGCTGCTTGGCCATGGAAACCCATTTCATGCAGCTCTCTACGCACTGTTGCTGTGCTAATCTGAAGGCCACACGAAATTTGGGAGGTCTTTAGCTATTGACTCTGCAAACAGTTGGTGACTTCTGCGCACTGTGCTCTTCAGCATGCGCTGACCCCACTCTGTCATTTTAAGTGGCTGAGTTGCTATCGTTCCCAGTTGCTTCTACTTTGTTACAATACTACTATCAGTTGACCATGGGATATTTAGTAGCAAGGAAATTTTACAGGTGGCAACATATCACGGTATCACGCTTGAATTCACTGGAGCGCCTGAGAGCAACCCATTTTTTTACAAATGTTTGTAGAAGCAGTCTGCATGCCTAGGTACTTGATTTTATACTCCTGTGGCCATGGAGGTAATGGGACACCCCTCCAAATCATTGGATTTAGGTGTTCCAAATACTTTGGCAATCTAGTGTACCACCACAACTATTTTGTGCACCCAGGTGGACTATAACTTTTTTTTTCAGGACAGATTGGGCTTTAATTTGGTGGTAAATGGTAATGGAGATCTTGATTGTTTTTATTATTATTACCAAAGAAAACTGGCCAAAAATAGTAACAAAAAAACAAACACACCTTTAAATTTAGCTGTATATTTCTTGGTACTACCATAGCCTACCACCAAACAACCCAAAATAATTTCTCCTGCTCCTGACAATCACAGCAATACCACGTGTGTATGTTGTTTGTACCTGTAGTACAGTACAGAAAGTGCGAATGTTGCTTTATTTTTACCCTGCCACTGACTCCAATTTAAAAAAAACAAAACAAAAAAAAAACCCTGACCCTTGACCCAGACCTTGTCCCAAACACCAACCCTGGCACAGACCTAGATCAAACCTTGATCTATGCATTTTTTTTTTATTTTTTTTTTAACACACACAGGCATACCTCGGTTAACGAATTTAAATCAGTTCTGTGGAACTTTTTGTATAGCGAAAAATTCGTAAACCGAAATGCTGTTTCCCATAGAAAGCATTGAAAACCAATGAATCAGTTCCTGGGGTCAGAAAAAAGTAAACGCTACTAAAATACCACGAGTTATTTTATCAAGTCATGCAGTATTTTAGTAGTGACAAAAAAAGTGTTAACATTTCAGCTGTCAGCAGGGTTCCCCACTGACAGCTGAATGTAAAAGAAATGCCAGCAATTAATAAACAGCGTGGGGTTTCCCCCCCCCCCCCCCATCCATACCAAGCCCTTCGGTCTGGTATGGATTTTGAAGGGAACTCCCAAAATAAAAATAAATAAATAAATTTGGCATGAGGGTCCCCCCCAAAATCCATACTAGACCCTTACCCAAGCATGCAGCCAGGCAGGTCAGGAAAGGGGGGGGGGGGGGGAGCACTCCCCCACCCCTCCTGAACCATACCAGGCCACATGCCCTCAACATAGGGACAAGGTGCTTTGGGGCAAGGCAAGGGCCTCCTCCCCACAACCCTGGCCGGTAGTTATGGGGGTCTGCGGGCAGGGGGCTTTTCAGAATCCCTCCCCCCCATGTGAATGAGTATGGGGTACATGGTCCCAATACTCATTCACAAAAACACAAAATGTGTAGTGTGAAAAAAGCCAGGACACGGTCTTTGACAAGTCCTTTATTAAAAGAAAAACTAATGTCCCCAACAGTAGATCCAACGTCAATCATGGTGCCTGCTGCCGACCCGAACAAAAATAGGTAAGGGGTGGGGCCACACGAGGGCATCACGCATGTGACCCCACCACATGTGACATCAATGATGTCACATGGGCTGGGTCACTCAGGTGATGTCCCCGCCCCTTACCTACTTAAGAACTGTCAAACCACCGGAGCAGGCAGATGGCTGGAAGCCATCGTCAGACGCGGAGCCTTTTTTTGTGTTGTCGGTGGCAGGCATCGTGTTTGACATTGGATCTACTGCGGGCGACATTCTTTTAGTTTTTTATTTTAATAAAAAAGGACTTGTCAGACAGTGTCCTGTCTTTTCACACTACACTTTTTGTTTTTAATGGAGTATCTGGACCATGTACCCCAAACAGGGGGCTGGGATCTGTGGGCCCCCTTGTTAAACAGGGCTTTCAGATTCTGATAAGCCCCCTGCCCACAGACCCCCCACAACCACTGGCCAGGGTTGTGGGGAAGAGGCCCTTGTCCCCAGCAACAAGATGCTTTGGGGGGGTGAGGGAGGGGGCTAAGCCCCCCTGCCCCAAAGCACCCCCCATTTTGATGGCATGTGGCCTGGTATTGTTTTGGGGGGAGCTCGCTCATCCCCCCTCCTTTCCTGACCTGCATGCTCGGATAAGGGTCTGGTACGGATTTTGGGGGGACCCCACGCTTTTTTTTTTCTTTGGAGTCCATAACAGACCCGAAGGGCTTGGCATAGATGGAAGGGGGTACTCATGCCTTTTTTTATAATTGTTATTATTATGGTGCCCGTTTTTAAATGTAATTACTGCTTTTTTTTTCCTTCACTATAGCTCAGAGATTCAGCTGTCAATTTCCCCCCCAGCTAAAAGAGAAAGTTTTTTTAGTTTATTTCTCCAAGTTAAAAGAAACAAGGTTTCCTTTTAGTTTCTTAAAAGAAACAAAGCTTTCTTTAACTCCAGGGAAAGTGACAGCTCTGGGAGCTATAGTGAAGAAAAAAAAAAAAGCTGGCAACTGCATTTAAAAAATCGGCACCGACATACACTTTGTATTGCGAAAAAAAATTGTAAAAAGAAAAAAACACCGAGGCATCATTTTCAATGGATTTTCAATCGTAAACCAAAAATTACATTAACCAAGGCGGTTGCAAACTAAAGTACACCTGTACTTTTTTTCTCGCTCTGAAAAAGGGGGGGGGGGGGGAAGAGAGAGAGAGATACAATGAATCTCTTTCCTCCATTCAGAGATAGAAAACAGGGGGGGGGGCTTCACAGGTACTGATAACTGTGATAGCCAATCAGAGGCCATCACAGCAATCAGGTGACCCAGAATCAGGAGGTCCGGGTACCGATTGTTAGATCTCAGTGACACCCTGGTCTTTGTGCAAATTAGCGGTCCCACGGAAAAAAAAAACCCAATTCTGTGAAGCCGCTAATTTGTGTACGGTTGGCGTCAAGGGGTTACAGACCAAGTTCATCTTTCATGTATCCAGGTTGTAACATGTTAATAAATGAACAGCCCCCACAACCTTCCAAGGCCCTGTTGTGACAGCAGGCCAGGGACCCTCTCCCCACACCAATTGTCACAATTTAAAAGGAAAAATTGTGGCTGTGCTGGGATCTCTCCACCCAGCCGAGTCATTCATTCACAGAGTTCTGTGAATGGGAGAACTGCAATGGCTGACAACTTATAGTTCAATATGAACTACCAGGGTGCTGGTAAGCACGAGGTCCGGGCAGACAGCTACACTGACATTCTGCAGGAGCCTTGCATTGCACCCGCTATCTGTTGATCACAGGTGCAATGTTATGCAAGCTTCTAATAAATAAAAATAATAAATGCACATTTTTTTACCTGCATCCTTTACCCCCCACCCACTTCCTGTCAAGTAAAAACCCTGAAAAACATTTTAAGTCCCCATGCACATTGGACGTATTGAGAACGCTGATAATGTTAGCGGTGTAAAGTCACGTTAAAAACATGAGTTTTTCTGCTTTTTTTTAGCGTTTTTGCATTAGCGTTTAGCAGCAATTTTGCCATGATTTCCAGTGTTGGAGCATTTTTACAGCTAAAAAACTCCTCTAGAAACCCACTAGTCCTGGGGGGTTTTTTCCAGCCAAAAAACATTGTACAGTCTGTGTGAATGGACACATAGGATAACATGCTGTAACATGCTGGGGGTTTACTAGCTGTTTAAAAAAAAAAAAAAAAAACGTCAAAAGCCAAAAACAGCCGCTGTAAAAACGTCAAGTGTGCATGAGGACTTCGACTTAACACACTTTGACTGTATTTGAATTTACTCTTACAACACACAATATACATATATAGGTATACAGGTATAACCAGCAAACCTTTGTGTATAAAGGTTGCCAGCCACAGCCCAATAAAAAGCAAGCAGTGAGTGAATTACGAAACACTACCAACAGGGCAGTAACGACATGGTAGGCAGCATTTTGAATGTTATCCCACCACGCTTTACAGGCATGCTGTAAATCTCCCCAGCCCTATGGCTAAGCTGTCCTTTTCACTGGGGGGAAAAAAAAAAAAACAAAAAACAGAACCTTTATACATGTATATACTGCATCCATCAGTAGGTCCAAAGAGAACAAGGTTTTGCTACATCCTAGTGATTATTGCATCTGCCCATATCTTGCATACCTCACTGAGGAATTCAAGAAACAAAAAGACAGCCTAATGTTATTAAATAGGAAAAACGCCTACTCCTATTACTCTGAACCAGGGCTTGACAAATTTTCTTTGAATCTAAAAGCCAGCTAAAGAAAAAAATTTTTTTAGCGAAGCATGAGCTGTCAGCACCTGGGGCAAGGCAGCTTTTGGACGACAAGCTTCACGTGATGAAATTTGCATTATTGAAAATAATGGCACCTGAACCTGCTGCGATCCCAAAATGCCCAGGAATGAATGGAGCCGCCCCAATACACACACTTCTTGATGAGTTTTGTAACTCACAGATCACTTGACAGGCTAGATATTATGTATTCCTATTAAGGTGGTTTACACAGATGTGATCCACATGTATTGTGTTTTGAGTGTCATTACAAAAAGGACCCTGTGCCAGTGGGCCACGGTGCATTCCAGACTCGCAAGTAATAGAGTAGAGTAGCATGCGGAGATAAGTGCTCATATAGGATTGCTATTGACAGGAGTTTTTGAATTGAAGCCAATGGGAGGCAGTGTTTGAAACCAGGCACCAGGATGCAATTTCTAGTCGCCAAGGTGACCTGGCGCCTCAGATTTGTCGAGCCCTGCTCTGAACCATCGTTAAGTTTGTACATGTTCCCAAACTTCCATAATTTCTATGACACGTATTTACTATGTCCTATGGGTAAGCAGTGCTGTGTCACAGCATTCACAGAGCCTGTCTTCTGAACTAAAGAAGTGCTGTGAAGAATTGGAGGTGGAGCCAGTACAGGAAATCAGGTATAATGGGATATGTATTCCTTAAAAATTAAAACCAGCAGAGGAAAAACTGCAAAGCATTCCAGAAGTCCAGGTAGTTGTAGAAAGAAATGGCCAGAAAACAGGTAGCTCTCACAACATGAAAGAACATTTTTTAAGTCAGCTTCTACTGGCTTGTCAACCATAACTATCCTTTGTTGACATTGCAATACATTACATCCATTATTACAATGGTGAGCTTATAAAATGAAAGTGTATGTTGTGACCATAGATTTCCTTTAACTGCTATGTAGGCAAAGAGTGTTAGCACCAGGTTACCCGCTTTCACAAGGCATTTGCATCTCGTTTAAATTGTAACAGAGCTCTTCAAAATTTACAAAATATGGCTGCTATTTATATGACCAAGGGTACCTATAAAGATTCCACATAAATTACGTATTGCTTTGCCTGCTATTCAAAACTTCAGCAATGATTGCCAAGTTTCTCTTTTCACTTCTCTTGCCACAGATTGATCTAAAATTTGGCCAGTTCAGCAGGGACCAACAATGTCAATCCAGCTATGGGGGTTTCCATTCGATAGCAGTCAATCTAAGGACCAACTGCTCTAAAACAGACTTGTTGGAAAATGTGGCATCAATCAGCGCATTCTGATAGTGAAGGAGTCCAACTGTCAGAAAACAAAAAGCGCAGCTAAGAGGATTCCACCATCCACCTCGAATATGTGGATGGGGATATCGGTTTGTTTCTTTTTATCAGTCGGTTGGCTGATCAAAAGAACTGGTCCATCTATGCCCAGGTTAAATGGAGGAGAGTGACATTGTAGGTCTCCTAAACAGGTGACATTTTATACAGATGATGGTTTCCTGGCAGCAACACCGGGAAAACAGCAGAGGAATGCATATGGACATGATACACATGTGGGGCAAGGCTTAATTTACACACATGCTACTAAAGCTAGCCATGTATGGTTCAAATTTTGGCTGACTCCCGTTAAATCAGACAAAATTTGAGCTATGGGTGGCTCTGTCTGCACCATACGGCTTCACAAAAGTCAATTCAAAATCCAGGTGGAAATCTTTGGGGTATTCACATAGCCGTGGGGTGTTGGCGGTCTCTCGGACTACAAAAGTCACCAGAGGAGATTCCTCTATCCATGCTGTATGACGTGGACAGGGTAAATATATGAAATTACATTAAAATTAAATATTAAAATAAATTTATGAAAATTTTTATTAGTATAACCAATTCACAATATTGCAATGGGAATCATGGGAATGTGGGACAGAAATAAAAATAAATAAATAAATGTTAGATTGTCCCTCACTTTCAGTGTCAGTGGTCTCCCCAGAATATATAGAGGGGGCGGATCGCTCTACCAGGTGTACAAAACTAAATATTGGCTTTAAACTCATAGTTGCAGCACAAAGTTTGCAACTATGGCTCCATGCACACTATCGTTTTTCATAAGCTGAAGAAAAAAAAAAAAAAAAACCCTGGATGAAAAAAATAGCAATTTTTGTGCCAGCTTTTAGTAGCATTTTTACAGTACATGTAGTAGGGGTAAAAAAAAAAAAAAAAAAAAAAAAAAAAAAAAAAAAAAAAAAAAGCTTGAAAAAAAAGGTTCATTTTTAATAGCATTTATGACCCTTCAACATTTTTTTCTGGGAGCAGAAAAAAAATGCTAGTGTGCATGGAGCCTTAATGTTGCAGTTCTTAAAGGGCTGTAAGCCAGTTTCATGTCTTCAATTGTAGACATTACCAGCAGCCCAAAATCAAATATGTTTTAGATAAAACCTGGGGTCTTGTCTATATGTGTATTTGCTAAAAATAAATTATACCAAATATACTGTACTTACCCTGAAGCTGTCAAAAGTATACACAATATTAAGAACCTATAAAATAATGTGTACAGTAAAGTACACAGGTAAAGCTTACATTACCAAGTGTAACTATGATGCACACTGCAAAATACACTATGAACAACATGCAGCACAGGTGGAAGTCACACTTTATCATGTACAAGACGCACTATATTGGACCAATTCGGATAATATGAACGCATGCTGCTGTGCAAAGTTCTGCCAAGAGAAGCTATTTTTAGAAGCAAATATACAAAGGCTACAAATATTCTCAGTGTGACATATACTTAAAAAAAAAATAGTTAATAGCACATGTAGCACTACTCCTCCATGCAGCCATCCTGCACACCCTGTTGCATAGATAAACCATGCGTGCATACACAAATGATGCATTACATACTGTGAAAACAAGAGAAGAAAAAAAAAAAAAAAAAAAAAAACACAACAACAACAAAAACACCCACACACAACACACTACTGATAACTAGGAAGAACAAAAGTCTAATTTAGGCAGATAAAAGTCTATGCGGCACAAAAGAATAGGGAATTAAACTGAGGGGGGGGTATGGGAACCTTCCAAAAAAACTGGGTTCATATTATATATAGGAACAACAAAATAACCTGGAACAAGGATGTACAGTGGGGATCGAAAGTTTGGGCACCCCAGCTAAAAATTTGTATTAATGTGCATAAAGAAGCCAAGGAAAGATGGAAAAATCTCCACAAGGCATCAAATTACAGATTAGACATTCTTATAATATGTCAACAAAAGTTAGATTTTATTTCCATCATTTACACTTTCAAAATAACAGAAAACAAAACAATGGCGTCTGCAAAAGTTTGCACACCCTGCAGAATTTATAGCATGCACTGCCCCTTTGCCAAGCTGAGACCTGCCAGTGTCATGGATTGTTCTCAATCATCGTCTGGGAAGACCAGGTGATGTCAATCTCAAAGGTTTTAAATGCCCGGACTCATCTGACCTTGCCCCAACAATCAGCACCATGGGTTCTAAGCAGTTGTCTAGAAAACTGAAAATAGTTGACGCTCACAAAGCTGGAGAAGGCTATAAGAAGATAGCAAAGCGTTTTCAGATGTCAATATCCTCTGTTCGGAATGTAATTAAGAAATGGCAGTCATCAGGAACAGTGGAAGTTAAAGCAAGATCTGGAAGACCAAGAAAAATATCAAACAGAACAGCTCGCAAGATTGTGAGAAAAACAATTCAAAACCCACGTTTGACTGCGCGATCCCTCCAGAAAGATCTGGCAGACACTGGAGTTGTGGTACACTATTCCACTATAAAGAGATACTTGTACAAATATGGTCTTCATGGAAGAGTCATCAGAAGAAAACCTCTTCTACGTCCTCACCACAAAAATCATCGTTTGAACTTTGCAAGTGAAGATATAGACAAGCCTGATGCATTTTGGAAACAAGTTCTGTGGACCGATGAGGTTAAAATTGAACTTTTTGGCCGGAATGAGCAAAGGTACGTTTGGAGAAGAAGGGGCACAGAATTTAATGAAAAGAACCTCTGTCCAACTGTTAAGCATGGGGTTGGATCAATCATGCTTTGGGGTTGTGTTGCAGCCAGTGGCACAGGGAACATCTCACGAGTAGAAGGAAAAATGGATTCAATAAAATTTCAGCAAATTTTGGATGATAACTTGATGCCATCTGTGAAAAAGCTGAAGTTAAAGAGAGGATGGCTTCTACAAATGGATAATGATCCTAAACACACCTCGAAATCCACGGGGGATTACATCAAGAGGCGTAAACTGAAGGTTTTGCCATGGCCTTCACAATCTCCTGACCTCAACATAATTGAAAATCTATGGATAGACCTTAAAAGAGCAGTGCGTGACAGACAGCCCAGAAATCTCAAAGAACTGGAAGACTTTTGTAAGGAAGAATGGGCAAAGATACCTCAAACAAGAATTGAAAGACTCTTGGCTGGCTACAAAAAGCGTTTACAAGCTGTGATACTTGCCAAAGGGGGCAGTACAAGATATTAACTCTGCAGGGTGCCCAAACTTTTGCAGACGTCATTTTTTTGTATTTGGTTATTTTGAAAGTGTAAATGATGGAAATAAAATCTAACTTTTGTTGACATATTATAAGAATGTCTAATCTGTAATTTGATGCCTTTTGGAGATTTTTCCATCTTTCCTTGGCTTCTTTATGCACATTAATACAAATTGTTAGCTGGGGTGCCCAAACTTTCGATCCCCACTGTACATGTACCCATGTGCCCAGGACACAGCAACCTCTGAACACAAAGTTCATCAAACTGATTTATAGGCAATGCTGGGCTTCTATCACCAACTCAAAGACAACTCTGGCAGCGCTCATTTACAGTACTGTTCTTTGCAAACAAAACAAATTAATATTTGCAAACAGCATTACTGTAAAATAAAAAAGTTTACATTTCCTCCATACACACACTGGGCTCTAGCTTCTGTAGGCCAAGGCAGCCACATGTGCTCCTGAAATCGAATACGTCTGAAACGTAGGACTTTTCAAAATGCATAGTTGCTGAAATTTTAAAAGTATTAAAACATTAGCTTAAAAACAGTACAAATACTAAAAACTAAAACGTAACAGATATGATTTTTAGGTTAATCAAACACTCAAATTAGTGACAATCTCTCAAAAGACAGGGTTGTCCTTAGAAATCAGACATCTGGTAGATCTGAGCACGTCCCAAAGAGAAGGCCTCGTTCACACTTCTCCAGGTAGATGACCATTCCAGGTTTTTTTCCCACAAAATATGACTGTACACGTGATTCTGTGTGTTAGGTAGTGCTCACATAAGTTTATATTGCATGGCACGGAGTATGTTTTGCAATTAATGCTATGTAGAATACACATTAACACCTTCCCACCCAGCCTATAGCAGATTGATGGCCGGGCGGGATACTCGCGATACTCGTGACTGGGCATCGTATGACGTCCTGTCAAAACAAGCTGCTCCCGCGGCCACGCAATCTATCACTGGCTGTATCCACAGCCGATGACATATCACTACACCGGCCCGTTGCCAGTGTCATGTGACCACTCACATGTCAATTGTATACAATGGATGGCTTCCTGTCATGCCATCCATTGTATACAGTAATGTTGTTAGCTGTGACTGGTCAAGGCAGTCACATGATACAGACAGGGCCAATCACAGCCCATCTGGGCAGCACAGTGGCTAAATGATTAGCACTTCCGCCTGGAAGTACTAGGGTCATTGGTTCGAAA